>NC_141033.1:27467500-27505000 GCF_052040795.2 Danio rerio
ATGTTTGATTGTCAACAAGATTTCTTAGAAGTTGACATCTGTCTTTCAGTGTGTGTGTGTGTGTGTGTGCGTGAATGTGTCAGGCATTTCCCTCATCGCCTCAGGCTTCCTGCATGAACTGTCCGTCACCTACACACAATCAGCAGGAGACCACACACACACACACACACACACACACACACACACACACACACACACACACACACACACACACACACACACACACACACACACACACACACACACACACACACACACACACACACACACACACACACACACACACACACACACACACACACACACACACACACACACACACACACACACACACACACACACACACACACACACACACACACACACACACACACTTCAGCACAGGAAAATTTCACTGTACTTATGCAAACACAGAAACAAAGTGCACAGTGGTTACTAGCAGCAAGGAGAGTCTTAATGTGGAGCTCCAGATACAGTCAAGATGAAACCCAGCCAAATTCTGGCGTAGTGGTGGATTATCTGTTCTGATTAAATCTGACAATTTGTGAAATTTATTTACTTACTTAAACAAGACAACATTTGTTAAACAGAGCTTGTTAAAGAGTTGTGTACCACAATCAGTGGTGGAAAAAGTACAGAAAAAAATCACATTCAAGTAAAAGTACCATTACTTGCACAAAAATGTAGTGTAAGTAGAGTAATAGTATCTGTTGTAAATATTATTCAAAGTATGAGTAAAAAGTAGCCCTTTTAAAAGTGCTCAATAAGAGAAGTGAGTAGTAAGTATTACGCTGTGAAAAGCTGATATGTTACATGCATTTTGTGTGGGTGTGTGAATACGTAACATTCTGCAGTGCATTTAATTATTCTTTAAGACTATTTGGTGATTTCAGCCATCATACAGTAAAATTCATCCATCCGCTCATCAGTGACAAGTAGTCTCTGGACCTCTTCATCTTCTTGGACACTTTTAATTCTTCCATATGGTTTGCTACATTTATAAAACACCCTAATTGAGGTAATTCAGTATGGGTGATTTGATTGGATAGAAATCACAAGATTATTCTACTCAGCCAATACCCATAGACAGGAAAAAATAAAGTAGTGAATGTAGGTTGAAGTCAAAGTACCGATACTGCACTAAAAATGTACTCAAAGTAAAGCAAAAGTACACATTTTTAAAACTACTTAGTAAATTACAATTATTTATTAGGAAATTAAAAAATAATGATGATGATTATTATTATTATTAAGTAGTATATTGTTTATTAATTTATTTAAAAAGTCTACTTTTACAATTTGACACATGCAAACCACTGCAGAAATGTTCTAACCAACAGCTTGATGTCATAAACAGTACAGATGCTTAATAAATTAACTACTATAAATTAAAAGCATTACAATGGCTACGTTTTTTGTTTTCACAAGCTTTGGAGATGGAACATAAATTCTGCTTTTTAAATAATAGGTCACCTATAGTTTTCGTCATGAGCCACGGCTATGATCAAAATGACATTAAAGTGTCATCAAACATTAAAGTGTTTTCAAAGTGCACTGTGTAGAGAGGGCAATTGTAAACATGAAGAAAGCTAAAACTGAACTGTAAAAATACAAAGCAAATTACACCATACACAAGAGTAATGACTTTAATGCTTTTTTTTCTTTAAAGTTCCAATTTAAATGTTAGAATGTTCTAAACGAATAGGGAATTAGGCCCATTAACTTGAATAGAACACTATTCAAGAATTCTAACTAGCTCTTGAGGTGTAGTCGCAAGCATACAAGTTTGTGATGCAGTTTGCGAATGTTCGTTGGAACGATGGATTTGGGAAACACCAAAATCAACAAACTATTTTTGTAACGACTCAACTTGCGACTTTAGTTGGCTAACCATGGTTTTCGGAAATACACCTTTGATTGGTTAACGTGGTAGAAATGTCTGCTGAAGTTCAGATTTTCCAACTCAAGCGATTCTCGTGTTCAGCGCGCCAAACGCTCAACTCGCACCGGCACATTCGTGAGTATCGCGCCACAGGATGTCTATTCACATCTTTACATTGACTTAACATGCAAACCACTCCCGGTTGGGTTGCTTCATCCGAGCACCATGATCAAAACAATTCCAGGAAACCAAAAATTCTGGATAAAAGCAAAGCCCAAACCAAAAATGTTTTGTAACAATTATTACGATTTTATTATTACGATTAGTGAATAATTAACAAAGTAATTTTGCAAGATGTTCTAAAATTTTACTAAAAAAAAAACAAAAAAAAAAGCCAATAAATTAATCACATTTTAAGAAAATAACATTTTCAGTGCTCAAAAAAAAAAAAAAAAGAAACTGTGTAAAATTCCCAACACTGTTGACTGGACATTCAATACCACTAAACCAATCAAACTGAAGGAACTACTTTATTAAAGGCATTAACACAACACTCAAAGGCCAGCAAGTCATCTTCTGATGTAAACTTCGCCATCATTTGTTCAGGCATGTCAAAAGCCTCCAATTTCCTCATCCATCTTCTGAGACATGAATAACATTATTGAAAAGTCTGCTCTATACACAGAAGGCCTTTGGGTCGCGCTTTACAATGAGTCAACTCTTCCAAGGCTCTTCTCATCTCTCTCTCTCTTTCTCATAAGCAGCAGAGGAGCGATTTCAATCATTTCGCAACCTCCCAGCAATCATGGCTTTAACTCCCCTGTTATTTAAAACAATCTGAGCTCTGAGCGCGAGTTAATCACTGCTTATACAACATCAGTCAGGGTTATTCATTCTGTTCCAATTAATCATGCCATTTATCTACATTGTCTGAGCCTCCTGCTCAACAAATTCATCTGTAATGACACGCAATTCACATTGTCGAGTTTTATCATGTATGTGGTGGCAAATGCAGGGCAAACGCTTGGAGATTACGCACGCGCTTGTGTGTGCACCATCTGCTTTTGGCTCTTAGTGCACCCGCCACTCGCACTTAATTAACTGGAGGCCATTACATTTCCTGAAATGTTTCACTTTTCTCTGGTTCATGTCACGCAGGCAGGCAGGCAGGCAGGAGGGGAGAGCAGGGAAGGACTCAATTAGACCGACGTCGCTCCCTGGATATTACACTCTCGGTGTGTGCCAGTTTAAGGGGGCGTGAGGCTGGTGCAGGGCCTGGACGTCTCTCGCTGTCAGCGCAGATAAAGGCCTGCCTGTCTGCGTTAGATCCCACCCACACACACACATACACACACAGCATTCAGACAAGCTCCAGCTGCCAAAACACTTCGTACCAACCAGCAGACACACATAAAGACTAACACGCATTAATACCGCCCAACAAAGTCTGCTGCTACTCGCCACATATGCACTATTTAATTAGCCTGAGAAAAAGCAAAACTCTGGCTGTCAGCTTAAGAGGAACTACAGCAGCTCTATTAATAGTGCGGCTGAAGAGAGTCGGATTCTGACCAGCATCATCGTTTCGTTTCCTGCCTGGGCGGCTTGTTGTTGCTACAGAACATTTCAAAAGCAGAAATGGAGATTTTGCCTAATCATTTATGTGATACGGTATGTGACTGTTGTGGGCAGGAGTGCTTCATGCAGATTATACATCACAGGAACAGTAAGACATGACAACTGCATTTAATAATGGAATAAATATCTTTCCTCTATTATCAAGTGTGTGTTTATGCTGTGGAATACAATCTTTATCATGATGAAATTTAATGCTGATGTAAAGATTTTTAAAAAAGTATAATGTATTATTATATATGAATAATGAAAAATAATACTGATAATATTGTGATATAATAATAATAATATATAATATATATAATAACAAAACTTCACTAGAACCTAAATTTCATTGACGAACTTTGTTGTTGGCTTGAGAAAGGACTGGGAATGGCAGTTGGCAGGAAGCAAAGAGGTTGCTAAGTGGTTGCTAGGCAGCTGCTAAAATTTTTATTGCATTGCTAGGTGGTTGCTAAGCAGTTGCTCAATGGCAATGCTCGTCAAATCCTAATACTTAGGGTGCTTTCACACCTAGACTTTTGTTTCAGAACCTGTTTGCCCAGTTAGCGTGGTTCGTTTGGCATACGCAAATCCACCAATCGCGCTCGGATCCGCACAAAAACAATCGCTCCGAGATCGCGTGAATGAGGTGGTCTCGGCTCGATTGAAACAAACTCTGGAGCGGATCGATTGTAGTGAGAAAGCAATTCGATCCGAGCCTGGTTATATCACAGTGTTTTATGGATATGTATAGGCATTTACGGCTATATAAAAAGAGAGATATGAGTAGGGCAGGAGGTCATTCAACAGACATCCCAAGTCTCCAGGAAGTTTCGGGAGTCTCCCGCAAATGCATAGAGACTCCTGGATGCCCGCAAATGAGTGATAATCTCTCGGAATTCGCGCGTCTCCCTCCCGGTCCTCATATATGTCCTGCACCCTTCTCAGCCTCCCCACCACATCCCTCCTCACTCTTCAGACATGTCGCGCGATCCTTGTCAAACATCACTAAACCACCACTCCCCCCTGACAGCTAAGCGGGACTCTGCAAAATAAACCGTGAAACTCAGACCAATGTGAGTTGTCAATGTGTTTTGCTCTTTTGGTCCGTTTAGAAACTTTGCCATGTGAAAGCGAACCGCACCAAAAGCAAAGAGCAATAATGTAACAATTGTAATCCCTGTTTCAGAACAACTGAATCGATTCGCAGGTGTAAAAGCACCCTTAGTAAAGTAGACTAACCATATTCCATACACAAGAATAAATACTTACGGGTTGTAGGCAAGCTATATATCCGCGTAATCTTTATTTCTCACTCTTTCAACCCCAAGCCTTTCCTACTATATGTTTCCGAGAAAATTCAGTAGGTTTGCTACGTTCACCTAATGTGCTTGAAAATAGACAGTGGGCAAGCTTAAGGTTTGAGTGCCGTCTAGGAGGGGAGACATAAAAAGCATCGGCAATATGCATTAGCATTTAATTTATGCATGACACAGTATTACAGTCTTTGTGAAGTGAATATTATGTTATCACAAATTGTTATATAAATGAACTTTTGTTTAGTAAATGCTTTGAAAAGGGGATATTTAAACGTCAGTTATGGGTGATGACCGCATGGTGCAACTCTCCGCCAGAGAGAGCCTGAGAGACAGGCTGCAAATGCTGTTTAGATCAACTTTGTGCAGTGATGGTGTTTATATTCATAAAAGGTCAGTCAAGTTAGCGTTAAATTGCATGAATTTAATGTTTTAATATTTTAAAGTGTCATGCTGTGATAAAATAAACATTAATAAATATTATAAATGATGAAGAGTTTTGACGCTCAATATAATCACTAAATTAATTTCAAATAATTTATGCTTGACTGTCACTTCTGATACATTTGATTCACTTATCCTTGGTGATAAAGAAAGATTTTATAAAATAAATAGATAATAATGACCCCAAACTTAAGAAACAAAAATGCATGTGAAAAGACATCCAGCATCTACATCCAGATATACAGATAACACCCCTTCTCTGAAATCAAATTACTCACTGAAGTTCTGGGTCATACCACCAACCCCTACACCCTGAAGATATTCCGATAAAAAACAAATAAAGCTTTAACATGTTAAGTCTGACTCTCAGCACAAGTCAAACACACTTAACCCACACTTCAAGGCTTTAACACATCTGTACCGCGCATAGAGAAAGATCGACTACAATGACTAAGAACAGACTGAGGTAAAGTCTGTTAATGGTCCAGTCTGCAGGCTCTTACTTTCACAATGAATACAGTCACAGCTGGACCACAATGCATTTAAGATCAGAAGGCTATTCAATGTATAGAATAAATGCGAAAGAAGTGAATTTGAGTTCCTTGTCTGTTCAAGGCTATGTGCAATCCTTCATCTCAAGTGTACGATTGAAAGAGTGATATGATTGATGTACTGATAAGTGGTTACATGATCAGATAAGCTTATAGAAGAATACACGCATACACTTACCGTTTCATTGCCGAAAAGGATGTCGACATAGGGCATCACCTTCATCAGGGCCTCCTTGAAAAACTCGCAGATGAACGGAGCCGACAGATTCAAGCAGAAGATCTTGTTGTTTTCAGAAGCGTGTTTGGCCACCTTTAGGATCGACTCCAAGGACACGGTCAGAAAGAAGCCCTATGGAACAAGACAAAAATGGTGGTCAAAACATGAAGATTTTGAAGACTCGAACACACAAGATGATTAATCGCTTAGTTTGGGTTTATTAAAAAGTTATTCTCACAGCTCTTCCACAGCTGATTACATTAAGAAGTGCTAATATTTTTTTTTGTATCACACGTTTTCCAAAATGTAATTTTCAAACGTGCAAATGACACATTGTTTCATTAAATATGTGCTAATTTGCATTTTATTAAAACACAAAAATCTTAACATTTGTTAAAGTCGGGACAAGTTCAAGTTTTTTGTGTCTTTTTTGACATATTGGGGGCAAATGTTTTTGGGAATCTCTAATTATCAATCCATAAATACACATGCATTTAGAGAATACTGCAAATATCCAGAAAAAGAGAGGAAATTCTAGTAATATGTACAATGAAATGTTGCAGTTGTGGACGAATTACACAAATCAGACATGTAAATAAAAGCACAAGTACCCTAATAAAATTACACTACTGTAAAAGTTTAAAGCCCTTCTTTTTAATTTCATTTTTTAATTTGAGTCGAAGTACAGAAGTACTTGATTTGAAATGTAATTAAATAGTAAAAGTATTTAATTATTAGGTATTTAAGGTATTTATTAGGTATTTAAGAAATATTAGCACATAAAGATACAATATAAAAAGATAAAAATATCTATCTAATCTATCTAATGATAGAATATCTATTATGTTACAGCAGAACAAAATAAATGATCATTAACTTATGTTACTTTAACATTGTTTTAAAATAAAACATAACCCATTCAGATCAGTTAGTAAATTCAATGAATCATTTACTTAAGACTCACTCTGAGTGGATCATCTGAAACATGGTGTTGCTTACTGGAGACTCACTCACAACGCATCATTTGAATCAGTGAATTGCTTATTGGGAAATCATTCAGAATGGATCACTTGAATCAGTGAATTGTTTTTTAGAGAATCCCTCGGAATAGATCATCTGAATTTGTGAATTGTTTACTAAAGATTCTAAACGCATCATTTGAACCCCTTAAATTGTTTATTGGAGACTCACACTGACTGAATCATTTTGAATCAGTGAATTGTTTACTGGATAATCACTCTGAACAGATCGTTTAACTTGGTGAACTGTTTATTGTGGTGAGTAACTCTGAACAGATAATTTGAACAAAGACTATAGAACACAGAAGACATGTCACTCGTATATTTTTGAATGGGAAAAAGTGTAACTGTCAATATGGTGAATAAAGACCTGCCTATTAGTATAGGAGCCAATCATTAATCGCTATATGGTGAATAAATCCCGCCTTCGAGTATAGGAGCCAATCATTGATGGCTATAGACTGACAATACTCCAATGGAGGGGCTTGGACCAGACGTGAGTTTCTGCAGATTTTGTGTGATCTGGATGTTTAGAAAAGAAACTGAAGACACAGTTGTTGTTTAAATTTATTAGTGATTCCTAATATGAAATCCAATCATTAGCTTGGCTAGCAGTTATGGAAAATTTGATGTTTCCCCATTCAAACAGAATGCCCGAGTATACTGCCCAAGAGGTGCTTCAAAGATGGCCACCGAGTAAAATGTCCTGCCTTAAAGGGACTTTGATTTGAATCAGTGAATTGTATGGAGAAGCACTGCAAGTTTCTGTTTAAAGCAGCAAGTTAGCATGACTACAGTTTTATTTACTGTTATATCATGGTGGAGGAGGTGCTCATTGTGGATGTATTTTATCATGTATCTTCAAGTGCTTATTATAACATAATGTTTTCCTTATTCTAATTGGTTCTGTTATTGTTGTTGTTACATCACATTAGTAATATCCTGTCAAGTGTCCCTGTGTTTTTTTAAAACCCACTCCTGAGCGCTGTCTTATGTTTTAGAAGCAAAGAATTGTTCTGTGTGAATAAGTCATAAGAGCTTTTTTAAACTAAAGAAAAGACACAAAAAATCCAAAAATCTTGACAAGACTACATAACTGAAGAAATCAAATGGATAGTTGAAGCTTCTATCAATAAATCTCAGCATTACAAGTGAACAAAGAGAACACAAAAAATAGATGTCCCTCCTCTGAGTGGAGTAAACATGGCTAAGCTTGAAATAATGGAGAGTATGATGAGGCACAAATAGGATTAAGGGGTTTAGGAGATGAGAATGAATGATGACAAATGGAGTCCATAATTGCGCTGGCTCCTCCATCAGAGAGCACAGAGAGTTCACAGAGACAATCCAATACAACAGAGGGCACCTTGAGCACCTCCTCATACTGGACTGTCTGCAAGGTCACACGGCTCTATGAGGAGCACTTATAGTATACATCGCATCTATGCCAATGCTCATCACTGTCTCTGTTTCTCTGAGCAAATGTAGAAAATGTGCTTACAGTTTTGTTTTTCAGAACATAAGTACTTTTTAGCTAATCACAGAAGTCGAAAACAAAAAGGTAAATTAAAAAACAATGTAAAATATATGTGGGATGATGACACCTAAATAACACACAAAAGAAATGAAAGAAAAAAAACCTAAAACCCAGTTTTTAAATAATAATTGTAAAAATAAAATAATCATCAATCAATAAAATAAATGATATGGTACATTACATAAAAAAAAAAATAATAATATTGTACATTACATAATATGAATAATTAAACAAGCAGATATTAATAAATCTAGTATATATTAATATATATTAATAAATAACATATATATATATATATATATATATATATATATATATATATATATATTAACATATATTAATAAATACTGCTATTACTTCTACTCATAATAAATTGTGTGGCAGTAACTTTAAGGGATTCTTCAACTGAAAACAATAACTAAATTAAATTACCCAAATTCAATAAAAGATTAATTAAATAAATGAAGAGAGCTCAAAATATGTATATTTTTTAATTTTGAAAAGCAAAAGAAAAAATGTATATAAAAACTAAATGTAAAAAAAAATGTATTTAAAAAACAAAATGCAAAATAACAAATACAATAATAAAATATAATAATTTTACATAAATCATTTGATACTTAAAAAAAAGCAGCAAAAGGGCCAAACTTACATTATAAATTAAATTTAAATTAATTATAACTAAAATAATTATTATATACAAATAAATGCAAATATTTTCGAAATAAACAAACTGTCACTACTTTGAACTTTATACATATCAGATGTTAAATAATATATCAAATAATAATAATAAAATTATAGAATTTAAACTAAATCACGAAATATTTATTTTTAATTCTATAATTTTATTATTATATTATATTATTTATTATTATTTCATTTATTATTTAACATCTGATATCTATAAAGTTCAAAGTAGTGACAGTTTGTTTATTAAATAAAGTAAAAGGGCCAAACATATTTTAAACAAAAACAACAAAGAATAATTTAAAATGCTAAATAATTTATTAATAAAAACTAAGGTGAAACTACCTTGAACTTTATTTATATCAGATGTTAAATAATAAATAAAATAATAACAATACTACAATATAATTGTCAATAAATCAATAAATAATTAAAGCTACCAAAGGGCCAAACATATTATATGAAAAAAAAAGGAACAAAATAATAATACTATAAAAAATGTATAAATAAAAAACTGTCACTAACTTGAACTTTGTACATATCAGCTGTTAAATAATAAAAAATAAAATTAAAAATTAAAAAATTATATAATATTAAATAAATAAATAATTAAACAACAAAAGGGGCAAACATATTATAAATAAAAATAACAAAGAACAAAATAAAATGCTAAAATTAAAAAAACAAAAAACAAACTGTCACTACCTTGAAATTAATGCATATCAAATGCTAAATAATAAATACAATTTTAATATTAATAATAATAACAATAATAATAATAATAATAAAATTAAATCATTTTAAATAAATCATTAAAATAATTAGTAAAACAACAAAAGGGCCAACATATTATAAATAAAAATAACACAGAATAAAATTAAATGCTAAATAATTGATAAATTAAAAAAAACTGTCAATCACTTAATTCTTTATACATATGAGATGTTAAAATAAAACAATTTTAAAAAAGAAACTAAATTAAACCAAAAATATATGCAACAAACACAAACTTTGTTTTTTGCAACATAAACTTTACAAACAAAAACGGTAATTAAATAAAATGCTAAATCTAATCGCAGAAATGCGTTTTAAAAAGTACTCTGTAGTTTCCCAAGAGTATTATGCTCCCAGAGAAGCTATCTGAAGACTTGGTGTGATTTTCCTGAGAGAGAGCACTGAAGCCCAGTGCAATGGCTGGTCTCCAGCATTTGTTCCAAGAGGACAGCAAAAAAAAAAAAAAAAAAAAAAAAAAAAACATGCTTGCATCTGATGAAGTGGAAAACAAAGGTCTTGTCTGGACTCTTCTTACAGAGAAACAAGAGAGGCTCCTCAGTTCATTGTGTGAATGAATACAGAGCTGGTAAGGAAACACCTTCACGTTTAAACCTGAAACCTGATGCCGGGCCTGTTTCTTCCATACAGAGAGAATAATTCAGAGATACAGTGCAGGTGAGATTAAGGGGAAAGAGAACAAGGAGAGAGGGAGAAAAAGCAGAAAACAGAGAGATAGAGAGACTGCAGAGCTCTCCATTAAAACTGATGAGGCTTTAGCGGTGAGAAGTGACCTTCGTGTGTTTAGTGGGACGGTGTTGGTTATTAAACCATTCACGCACAGTCAATCTGAGATGCTTGTTCTGTCGCTGCTCATGTGTGGATATACATTTACAAACATACACTTGTCATTATCTTCACCTAAAACTCACAGATGAGAAGAAGTGATCAAACTGTCACCAAGAGTTACAGCATCTGATAACTGCAATATGGCCTTAGAATTACACTACTACATATTGGATCAGTACTGATACCAGTAGAAAATACAGTCAAGTCCATAAATATTGGGACACAATTTTAACATGTTTGCCTCTATACACCGATAAAAACGATTTGAAATAAAACCAACAAGAAAATTAAAATCAACTCAATTTTATTGTCACATCATCAGCAGTACGCGTGCTATGATGAGTGAAATGCTTAGATGCTGGCTCCAGACATTGCAAAAAGGATGTGCTTTAACTGCAGACTAGCAGCTTTAATGTGAGGGTATTTACATCCAAATCAGGTGAACAGTGTAGGAATTACAACAGTTTGCATAAGTGCCTCCCACTTGTTAAGGGACCAAAAGTAATGGGACAATTGGCTTCACAGCTGTTCCATGGTGTGTGTTATTCCCTCATTATCCCAATTACAATGAGCAGATAAAGGGTCCAGAGTTCATTTGAAGTGTGCTATTTGCATTTGGAATCTGTTGCTGTCAACTCTCAAGATGAGATTCAAAGAGCTGCCACTATCAGTCAAGCAAGCCATCATTAAGCTGAAAAAACAACACAAACCCATAAGAGAGATAGCAAAAACATTAGGCATGGCCAAAACAATTGTCTGGAACATTCTTAAAAGGAAAGAACGCACCAATAATCTCAGTATCACCAAAAAGACCTGCAAGACCACTGAAACAACTGTGGTGGTTGACCAAAGAATTCTTTCCATGGTTCACCTCTAGGAGATGAAGCATGTATGTCAAAGCTAAAAATCAAGAGAAGACTTCACTAGAGTGAAGAGGGTTCACGACAAGATGTAAACCAAGATGATGTGACTGATGACAAAAGCAGCAGGATGAATTTTGAAGTGTTTCAGGCAATACTATCTGCTCATATTTAGCCAAATGCTTCAGAAACTATTGGACGGTGCTTGGCAGTGCAGATGGAGAATGACCCAAAGCATACTGCAAAAGCAACCTAAGAGTTTTTGAAGGGAAGGAAATGTAATAACCTGAATAACCTTAACCTGAATTCAATGGAGCATGCATTTCACTTGCTGAAGACAAAAATGAAGGGAAAATGCCCCAAGAACAAGCAGAAACTAAAGACAATTGCTATAGAGGCCTGACAGAGCATCACCAGGAATGAACCCAGGGTCTGGTGATGTCTATGTGTTCCAAACTTCAGGCCGTAATTGACTGCAAAGGATTTGCAACCAAGTATTAAAAAGTGAAAGTTTGATTTATGATTATCATTCTTTCCAATTACTTTTGGTCCCTTAATAAGTGGGAGGCAAATATGCAAGCTGTTGTAATTCCTACACCGTTCAGCTGATTTAGATGTAAATACCCTCAAATTAAAGTTGACAGTCTCTTGTTTTTTTCTTTTGAATTGTGTCGATTTTCCAATGACGGTAAATATAAAATATCTCAACAAAATAAAGAAAAAAATTATATTTTAATACTTTGTTTTATGTACTTAATTATTTATTTTGTTACATATAAAATGTCTATATTTAAATACTTGAATTTATTATTAACATTTAATTCCCAAAAAGTAATTCATTGTTAGATATGTATATAAACATTGTACAAAATAATAAATATAATTTGTGTGCGTTCTTTTTAAATAAATAAAAGTAGAATTACTTTGAATTGAATGTAGCATAGCATAAGACATTAAATGAGAAACAACGCATACTGTAAAAACTGCTACCACAGCATTGTGAGGGCAAACAATCTCTGAACTGATCAAACCAACTGCTCAACAGCAATCAAAACTCATCAAGATCCTCAGCTGATGGCTTGTTACAACCGCAATATAGCTCTGACTCTAGAAATGAAATGCCTTTGACAACAAACATTATGGTGGTTAAAGAGGCTCAAGCCCAGCAGCATTATGGGCAGTCAGAGATGTGTCTGTGCAGAGGTAATGGAGCGTCTGTGTGCACGTCTCTCAGCATTACCCCTGTCATTAGCACACCTCCGCTGTGATGTGCGAACATCAGCCCACTGCATTATTGGGACTTTAATGTTGGTGTGTTTGAAGTTGGTGAGATGGCCAGAGGGAAGCTGCTTTAATGGATGTGCCGCTCTCTTTTTTCTCCCTAAACGCAACTCCATTGGTGCTGCCACTTCACACCTTTCTGAAGACCAACTTTTTTTGAAAGCAAGTACTAGTGTCCTCCTGCTTTTAAAAGTACCAATCGGTAAGCCCCACCCCTAAAAGGTAGATGAGCCAAATGCAGTTAAGTATCAGTTGCAGTGAGAATAGAACTCAAGGATTTTTAGGTTTCAGAGGCACAGAGAAACACTGGAAAGGTTTGTTTGATGTTTACACTTCTGAAATCGATGGAAAACAATGTGCCTGGAGAAAAAAAAAATTTTCTCCCCAATTTTCCAAACCAAAACAAGACAAAGCAAAAGTCAGCGTAATGTTCAGAGTTTCAACCAGTATGTGTACAGTACTTCTGTTCCAAGGTTATTCAGAACACCTTAATGGTGCAGTAAGTGATTGTCTTCAGAAACTATTTTTGTAATCCTGGTTGAAAGTCTCTTCATATTCCAAAAGTAATGATGAAAGTAAACGATTTAAATGTATTTATATGTGTTTTTATATTCTGAGTGAGGCATAAGACTTAAAAAAAAAAATGTTCATCCATTTAAAAATCGCCAGGACGATAATTCCCATAATTCTGATAAATACGCCAAAATGTCTTTCAACAAATGTAGATTTTGTACAACTGCACACGTCTGTTCACACAGATCCGCCATTTGCGAATGCACGCATGCTGCGGTCACGTGGACATGAGTGACAGCGGTAAAACTTAATGCTAAATCGATACGTTTTAAAATCCTAAATTAATCAATCCTTTTGCATGCAAGAAGTATTGCACATTATGACAAGTTTTGCTCGATACACAACCGAAAACGTGTTAGATATAATATTTTTTTTTTGTTCAGAATTGGAGTATTAGAAGTACTTTAGTTTTCTAACTGGCGAATGACATGATCTAGTGGGTCTCAGTCATCTTTAATGTGCGCGCTTGTGATTTAAGGAGGCGGGGCTTTAGACAGCAGGGGAGGGATTGTATTTGAAAGATATTATGCTAACTGGTTAGCATTTAGGCAGATAACTGCAGTTGTTAACTGAAAGTTTATTTTTTGGAAATTGTTAATTGTAAAAAATATTCAGATATCTTCCATATTTTGATATTCATTAAGTTTGAAAAAGTGGTTTTTATTGACATTTTATAATAGTTTGAATTGACATGAGGGTTTCTGCCAGTTTTAGCAAGGTAAATTAAAGACTTTAAGACATTTTTAAGCCCATTATGAATGAAATTTTAAAACTCATACAGGGCTAAACACTAAGGAAATTTTCAAACGGCCCAGTTGGAAAAAAAAACTGTTGGATTTTTAATTGTCCTACCAAACTTTTTTTTTAATAGTTTATTAATACAATAATATTATTTAAAAAAAATCATTTTTTATTTAATTTTGACCAAAATATTTTAAATATTGTGTCAAATCAAGCAAGCTCTAGTTGTATACATACACATTTTTTCCACCATAACCTTTCTTAAAAAAAAGAAAAGAAAAATGTTTTAAAGGTTTTAAAAAAACTATAATAAACAAAATGTATGCACAACAGCCTGTCCAGGTCAGGTTCCTCAGCAGTAGATACATGAACATAATTAAACAATTATGATAAATAGACCCTTTTCACATTTCCAGGTTTCTCAGTAGCAGAAATTGTCATAGTAGGGTAAACTTAGAGTATATATGTATATAGTTAGAGTATATATATATATATATATATATATATATATATATATATATATATATATATATATATATATATATATATATATATATATATATATATATATATAATATACAGTTAATTTAATCTGATCTCTCACACTTGCATCTAAACTTCCAGCATATTTATTTCTAAATATTCAAATTTATCCCTCAATGGCATATTTAAGTTTCACTTGAATGCTCCAAGACAAGAGTTGCTCCTTCTGTGTCCAAAATGTATCAAAAAACATCTTGGCATAAGGTTTTCACACAGCAGCTGCCATTGCATGACAGTTAGCGACTCTGGGCATCTTCTGGATAAAAAGCACACACTCAACATGAAAGGTCACCTGTCACTCAAAGAAGCCTTAAATGCACAGCGTATGATTTATGAATTACCACTGTCTGTCACATAGAAATGCATGTATCCAGACGAGGCCATTCGGCGGCAGACGTTGAAGCTCTAGTGCTCACAAGACATCTGCTCCAGTTTATTAAAGCCCTTCAAAGGGCCGTGTTTAGCATTCTCTATTAAATCTGCATGCTAAACAGGCCTCTCAAGCCCATGTGCTCACAGAAAGAGAAGCCGCCGCTGCTGCTGTTGGATCAGGCCGGCTTGAACTTCCAGCACTTGAGATGAGAATCTTCACCCTTTCACATGTCATACGCAGGTTTTATCTCTGCGTGAAGGATCAATACACGGCCTGCTCGGAGCAGATTGCACTGACCTGACACCTGGCTATCACAGCAGTCATCTTCAATGAGTAATACACTGCTGCCGCACTTCCCTGGATGGAGAGACTGATTGTCAACCACTATAAGAAACACAGCAGAGTCTGGACTGCTGGTTGGAGACCAGCTGATTTAATCAAGCAATTTAATCTATATGTGATAAATATATATCCCACATAAAGTGACAATTAAAATTAATGGGATAGTTCATGCAAACATTACAATTCTGGTCTCATTTACAAAATGTACACTTTTCTTTCTGTAGAAATGTAAAGAAATTTATATGCATGTATATGAATTTGGTATGCTTTTTATTTACATTTATTTAAATTGAAGATTGCATGTCTAGCCTTAAAAAAAATCTAAATTATTAAGGGATTCCACTCTATTGTTTAATTAATTTATTATTTATTTCACATAATCTTCTCTCATTGGACTAATCTAGATATTTTACTTCTCCAATGCAATTATTTAATTTTTTTTCACATTTTAATCTCACATAAATAAAACTGTAACATACAGCATATGAGAGCCGTGAGTCACTGCATGTACAGTATGAATCACATTTATTAATTTATGAATAAATTCAGAACAAAAATCTTTGTTGTATGGACTGTTCTTGATCTTTTCTTTTCATCATATTGATACTTTAAAAAAAATCATATTCTCTCATCAATAAAAACATTATATAAGAGATATATAGTAAGCCAAAGTATGTGAAAATGTTATTTATTATTTATGAATAAATTTGGAGAGAAAAAAAACTTATGAACTGTTATTGTGTCATCAAAACCTTGTTTTTTAAACTTTATTCAGCCATTAATAAAAATGCACACATATTATAAAAGAGCAGTATTGTGAGCCACTGTATGTACAAATTCCATTTATTATTCATGAATAAATTCACAACAAAAATCTACCTTTTTTTGGACAATATTTTCCATAAAAAAATATCAAAATTAAAATTTAAAAACTGTGCCCTATATCAAATTTATGAATGTCAAAATTCTCTTTTTTTTCAACGAATAGCTCTCGAAATAAAGAAATAAATGTTAGTGGTGCAGACGCAAATAATTCTGTATCAGTTCAGTAATAATCATACCCGGATATTATGTACTGACGTCATTTATCATATGCATTATATGGCGGTAGCTTACTATAGCCGAGGGAGGCAAAAGCGAGTAATTAAAACGCTCCAAAAACTTTAAAAAGCAGATAATCGTACATAATTCATTGCTTGTGAGTTTGCTGGACAGTTTTTCACTGACAGGGAAGCACAAAAAATTAAAGCTGTAAACTTTCTCTTTCACACTCTGGCTACTTTGAGCTGTTGGCTTTTTCGTGTGGTTTTAGATAAAAACGTTTTATCTCCTCTCTCGGCTAATACAACAGCAATGTTACTTGTGGAGCGTGTCTGCAGAGATAGTTTTCTCCACCGTATTGCTGTCTATAATGGATCAACTGATTGCCGCAGTCATTAAACATCAGTGTCCATGTCACTGTTTGCTGAACAGCTCCAGAGCCACGCTGACCGTTTCCGCTAAGCGCAGCCTTTCCTGCTAAGCGCTTAATCAATAATAGGCCTTTAAGAACATAATTCATTCATTCATTTTCTTGTTAGCTTAGTCCCTTTATTAATCCAGGGTCGCCACAGCGGAATGAACCGCCAACTTATCCAGCAAGTTTTTATGCAGCGGATGCCCTTCCAGCCGCAACCCATCTCTGGGAAACATCCCCACACACACACACACTCATACACTACGGTCAATTTAGCCTGCCCAATTCACCTGTACTGCATGTCTTTGGACTGTGGGGGAAACCGGAGCACCCGGAGTAAACCCACGCGAATGCAGGGAGAACATGAAAACTCCACACAGAAATGCCAACTGAGCCGAGGCTTGAACCAGCGACCCAGCGACCTTCTTGCTGTGAGGCGACAGCACTACCTACTGTGCCACTGCTTTGCCCCTTTAAGAACATAACATTGAACATAATATTTACACTTGCTTTAAAAGCTCATATTGTTCTGTGCATGTACTTGAGTTTTGTTTTATTTTTTGAACAAGTAAAATTAAAGGTATGAATGTATTTATAAATTATATTACAAGAATTATTGTGTTGTAATATCAAATTGTTTATCGAATATCGAATTAAACTGAATCGATAGCATGATTATCGTAACCGAACCTAACAGTGAGACCAGTGTAGGTTCACACCCCTAATAAATATAAATCATTCTCAATGCAAAATGTTTTATTCAGGGCGTCTCAATTACACCAATTCAATGTTAGATAAATCTATTTTAATAGGAAGACGCCGCAGGATTGAGCATACCAAAGGGATTGGATGATGTTTGATGTTTTCTGCTCATCTTACAGAACTGAAGTCCTCACAGTCCCCATCACATCTGGTTTCCTTTTGCCTGTCTTAAGAAACATGTTCTACAGGGCCTTATCTAATATTGCTGCTCAGTCTAATGGCAGACAGCCTGTGACATGAAAGCTCAACAGCTGCCAGCTCTTTTCAATCGCTGTATTCTTTTTCAATTTCTTCCTGGGCCCCATCAAACGTGTCTTTATCCCACTACGACGCCAAAAGGAAAGGCCTGCGCTTGATTAAAGATTACAATGAACACCAAGACAACCATAATAAACATTCGGAGATCGTCAGCACAAGCGGGCCAAAGTATCATGTTGAGATGGACTTAATCTGTGCGTTTACTTCATGTAAAGTCTCATTTATGCTGATGGTATTGATTATCAAGGGGTTTTCATTTCTGTACTGCTCAAGTCAATGCAAATTGTGCCAACGCAGCTTTAAGAAAAAAGAAATAGGCAATAATTGAATATGAGTTATGATCAGTGGAGTAAAGTAACTTTTTACAAAAGCTCAAATTACTGTAATCAAGTAGGCTAGTTTTTCCATCAGGAATTGTATATTCTGTAGTTACTTTTACATTTTTAGCTCTTTATTGGTGCTTTTATTGTACTACATTCCTTTAACCTGAAGTCACTACATAATGTTAGGGCTGCACAATATATCGTTTCAGCATCGATATCACAATATAGCAATCTGCAATAGTCACATCGCAAGATGTCAAGCAATTTCAAGTTGATATAAACCATTTGGACAAAAGAAATGATCATGTTTGCCACTTTACAAAGGTGAATTGTGATTAAATATGTTTTCGATGAAGACTATACCATGTTATTTTATACTTGATAATTATATTTCTGTACGTCAATACTGTTAGACTCCACCGAAAACCATAAAGCGCTATTTATTTAGTTTTTATCTGGTTTTCATCTTTAGTTTTTATTTTATTTTGTATATTTTTTTTTAGAATTGTGTAGATGCCCTCTTAACAAATCATCCCAATCAATTAAAAATTCTGAATTTTTTTTGTGAAAATATTCATATTGCAGAAAAGCTAAATATTGCAGTGCCATTTTTTCCTGTATCTTGAAGCTATAAAACAATGAACAGCAAGTCCAATTATTTAGTCTGTGGTTATTGGCTAACTAGAATATTCAGTTCCAGGATTCCCGTTTAAATCAAATTGCTCAGAGAAAAATCACATCAGACAGACTGACTTCAAGACTTGACACTTTATAAATGCAGCAAACGTGTACAATGTGGATGCATTAAATTGTCCTAAAAGAAAAATCAATATGTGCTATGACAGAGAGACTGATTAGACTGCATGTCAGCGATGAGAAGATAAAGGATGGCTGCTGTATGATGACTGAAATCACCAAATGGCCTTAAACAATAACTAAATGCAGTACAGAATTTTACGTTTTCAAATACAGTACATGCATACTTTGCAAGTATTCTATTAGTGCTGCAAGAGCTTGGTCATTTTGTGCCAACAGCTGGACACTCATGGTTGATTAGTCGGGGCTCAAAGTGCAAAACCTAAGTATTAAAATATCGCAACAGCTTGATTTTTGAGAATTGTGAAACAATTTATTTCATTAGGCACATTCAGTTCACACAGAATCAGTCAGTCAAACTTCAATGATGATTCTGTTCATTTGAATGCAAATGTCATTGTTGCCAGCTCTATCAATCCCAAATTCTCCAATCAAAACCAATCTCAGTTGATGGACCAGATCTTCTATTCAATTCATGATTATTTCCATAGCACTTTTACAATGTAGATTGTGTCAAAGCAGCTTAACATAGAAGTTTTAGTAAATTGAAACTGTGTCAGTTCAGTTTTCAGAGTTGAAGTTCAGTGTAGTGTGATTTAAAGTTCACCGTTGAAAGTCAAAACAATGAAGAGCAAATCTATCGACCCACCGCTCCCCAAGCCCCCAAACCAAGTAAGTCAATGGTGAAAGTGGCGAGAAACAAACTTCACCAATTTACGAAAGTGAAGGGAAAAAACCATCGAAAGAAACCAGGCTCAGTTGGGAATGACCATTTCTCCTCTGGCCAAATTTCCTGTGTAGAGCTGCAGTCTAGACGCACAGATCTTCAATGGCCAAAACAATAAAGAGGCAGAGCTGCAGTCCAATCAGATACTAATTATCAAAATCTCATTGCAGAATCGCATATCAAGATGGGTCAATGCATTTAATAATCTACAAGCGGAATCTCAACAGACTGGTGCAGGTGAACACATACATTTCAGAAAGCAGACGACTTAACCACCGTCCTCTAGGGAAAGCAAAGCTATTATGTTCACTCACAATGGCAGTGGGAGGAAAAGGGGAGGTCAGTTTTCTGGCGGGCCGACACAGCCTTCAACTATAAAAATGACTGTGTAAAGAAATTAGACACTAGAAAAATATGTAATCAGCAATTTAGCAATAATGCCCATAAATAAATAATCAGCAGCTCCATTAGCCTGACATGTATCCGAGGCGCAGTGCGTGACGCGACTGCCGGAGTGCAGGAGCTGAACGCAGACGGTCGGTCCATTAAATAGAGCCATCCGTCCTCACACACTTCAGGTGGAGTGTGTTATTCTGCGAGCCAATGGGGCGGCGGGCCCAGAGCGCTCATTTGTAGCGCCATGAGACAGGTCGTAATTACACTCACCCAGTGCCAAGGCTATAGGAAGAGAAGCTCGAACCTGACACATTAACCCTATGAGGAGGTTAACCGTGATGGACATCAGAGAGCTCTGGAGAACTGCTGGATTTTACATAATTAGAGTCGCAGGATCCCTCACAAGCTCCAGAGATCAAAACTTTAAGCTGTTGAGTTCGCAGAGTACTTAGTGTTCAGAGTGCGAATTTATCTGGGATTTAGTATGAACGAGAAAAGGAGAGAGTCCAAAGCCTTGAGGTGCCAGAGTAATAATTCATCACCTCGCTCCAATAACAAAACATCTTCCGAAGTCTCCAGATAAGGTGTTATATGAGCACCATGTTTTTGTTTGTTTTGCCTTTATTGTTAAAATGTCAGTTTGACAGACTTCAAGACTGGGAGAAGAAATGTGCTAGTGCTAAAAAAAAAAGCAAGGGAAAACAAAGTAAACATCTTTCCGTGACTTTTTCAGACACAGAGACATTCTTCATGGTGCGACTCCACATGGGAGTGAGTGCATGAGGCAGATTATTTAGCACACAATTAAGAGCTGCTAAAATATGGCAACAGCTCGCCTCCTCTCGCTATCCTGGTATAATTAGATTTTCACCTGCTGTTGAGATACTGAAAAAGGAAAAAAAAAAGTGCTTGATTCGTTGGACAAGACAAAGAGGCACCTGACGCGCCGGCTCCAGATCCATCTCGCTCCTCAGCATGCCGGGAGTTTGCGAGGTAAATTGAAAATGCTGTTGAAAGCTCGCCTGGATGAGTTGCACAGTCTGCTTAACACATTGGTATAGGGACAGATGCTACTTTGGAACAATATTGCCATGAACATATTTTATGCATAAAAAAAAAAACAAGCAGATGAATGTAAATAGCTAATACGCAAACAACGTGATTTTGACGAATGTAAGACGACTTTTTTTGTACACAATATAAAAACTGTCACAGTCACTCATGTTTTTACAAAGAGTAAGATTTTCATTAACCTTGAAACAAAGTTTTTATATGTTTTTTTTTTTCCATTGACGATATACTACCTGACAAAAGTCTTGTCATCGATACCAGTTGAAAGAGCAATAAATAGTAACTTGACTTCTAGTTGATCATTTGGAAAAGTGGCAGAAGGTAGATTTTTCCAATGAATCATAAATACTGCAAAGTCCTACTGGAACCTGCATTTCTCATAGAAATCAGTCAAGTTTGGTAAGGAAAAAAAGTTATGGTTTGGTGTTACAATCAGTTTGGTGGCATGCGAGAGATCTGCAGAGTGGATGGCATCATCAAACGCCTGAGGTTTCAAGACATTTGTGCTGCCCTTTACATTACAAACCACAGGATAGGGGACAAATTCTTCAGCAGGATAGCACTACTTCTCATACTTCAGCCTCTACATCTAGTTCCTGAAAGCAAAGAAGGTCAGGATTGGCCAGCTCAGGCACCAAACATGAACATTATTGAGCATGTCTGGGGTAAGATGGATGAGACATTGAAAATTAATCCAAAGAATCTTGATGAACTTCGGGAGTCCTGAAAGAATGCTTTCTTTGTCATTCCAGAAGACTTTATTAATAAGTTATTTGAGTCACTGTAGAGATGTATGGATGCAGTCCTTCAACTTTTGTCAGGTAGTGTAGTAAGGTTTGATTGTATTTGACATTTATTTTTATCTTACAATATTCAATATGCTGAAAGTAAAAAAATAAACAAAACATATCCTGAAAGTCCAAAAGCATTTACAGTTTAATGGAGGTTATTTATATGTAGTAAGACTGCACTTCTAATTCAAGTTACAAAAGCAAAACCTAAGAGTGCTATTTTCCCAGATATCAGCAAATGTTTTGATTTTATACACTAGCTTAACAAACAAGAAGTAAATACTGAATCAGTTCCTTGATAGTTTCAAAGTATTGTCTGGTTTTATTTCCCTCCAATGAAAATAGTTTTTAAAAAGCAAGGGCAGAATATTCTGGTATATGAATAATCTGCTTTTGAACAAATCATGTGAGCAAATGATTTATTGATTCATAAAGATTCATATCTAAATGAATAAGCCATGTTGAATAAATCATTTGAATGAATAAGTCATTAGGACAAAGTCTTGCTATCCCTAATTGGCAGTTTTTGTGACATTTATTTAGCAATGGCAGGCATGGTATCGGGACAAAAAACTGTTTAAAAACAATCCCCATCAATATGATAAAAAAACGCAACTTTTTATGCCAAAACTTGCTTAACTGTACTGAAAATTAAATAATACAAAGTATGCAAGAGAACACCATATATCCTATTAAGTTAATTCAACTCAAAATGAATGCTTGGAGATTTTCAAACTTATTTCACTCATATTCCAATTTTGAGTTTGTAAATTCTGCCAATTGTTTACTGGAGACTATGAAGAAGGGCTGTACAATATTTAAAAAAATCTAACATTAAAATATATTTTTCTGTAATATACATTGCGATATGAATACAATTTCACCAGATGGCTTGAATAGCTCTATTTGGGGGGATTTTGTAAGAGTGTGAATCATGTTTAACAAATTGCAAGCAAGAATAATTACAATAGAGCAAAGAAAAAGTAAAAAAAACAGTACTTTATGGTTTCTGGAGACAGTATTGAGGTACAGAAATTGAATAATGAAATTAAAATAACACTGTATAGTATTTAGTAAATTCAGTAAAATTATTCCTCATCATTAAAGTTACAAATGTTGTACATTTCTGTGCCTGAACGCATTAAACTCTCTTAAAATCCTTTAAAAAGGCACACAAATAATAAAGATTCACTCTGTTATGGTTATGACTTCACAAATCCGATGTTTTCTCAACTGTTATGCTGATCAACTATAATGACACTGCAAATCCTGTGATGTGACTATTGCGGACACACACATAGTGATATTAATGCTGAAGCAATAGACTGTATTGTGCAGTTTTTAAAAAAGGTATTGTGTAGTATTGTGCAGGCTTTTAAAAAATAAAAACCAAAACTTAAAGGAAAATGACAAATGTCTTTATTTTGTGCAAACTAAAAGACAAAGAAAAGCCTAATTTGCTTTGAAATAACACCAGGGTGATCAAATAATGACCAAATACTCTTCTCTGGGCAAACTGTCCCTTTAAATCAACAGTTGCTGTGATTTCATCAAGTCACTGTTTAACATTGTTTCAGCGAATTGCTCATAACAATTAGGGTTCGAGCCAAAGAAGCAGAAGCAGCCAAGAGTAATAATCACCGAGCAGAAAAACTACTTTTAATTTACGGCACAACGCCAAGAAGAGGTAATATGTTATTGTCTACTGCAAATTTGACGCTGTTGAACGTCAGCATGCCAGAAGACGTGGAATCACAAGCCAAGAACACAGTCTGGCCTCATCTCGCTTTAAGTGGATACATATTCTACAGCAGTCTCAGTCTTCCTGAGAAACTGTTGGGCTTATTAATCCTCCACACGCTCTTCGGGCTTGTCAAATCCCATTCGAACGCCACAGGAAACAAATGTGTAAACACATCCAACGTAGTGTGAAGGCTGTCAAACTCGATGCCTGCCCTCGCGTAGAGACGTAGGCTAAAAGTGAAATATAAGCCCTATCGAAGGCGCTTTTTTCGATTGCAACGTGCCACGCAGTGTAACCGGCTCTCGCGCCCTCAGAAACATAAGAGCGCATGCAAAAGTGGGCCATTAATGATTAATGGCTGTTTAAATAATCATCTGACGGCAACTGTGGAGAGAGTCCCTGATGAAAACATCAACAGCAGTGCCTCTTGTCAATGCCTAACGATGAGACTAAATGTGGGCAGGGTGTTTGATAGCAACATCAGTCATTCATAAAGGGGAAAAAGCAGGCCAGAGATGCAGTGCGCTGATACGGTCAGCGGTCAGCAGCGCAAATAACCTTCTCATCTACCACAAGAATCGCCACTATTTTCAGCTCCCTCCGCGTGCCATTGTGTAAAATAACTCTAAAGGTCATTAATAAATCTGGGTCAAGCGCCTTAAATGGGAACAGCAGGGTTTGTGAGCCGAGGTCCGCTGTGAGTTAGTGTGTGTTGATGGACCTCGGGCTTCAACTTGACATCTATTATGTAAACATTAGCAGCCGCCCAATGTGAGGGGCCGACTGCTCACATGATGTGCGCTATAAACCAAAATCACATAGCGGGCAGGACACTTCCAAACACTGAGCCGAGGTCATGTCAGGCAAACGCAGGCCTTTTCTAAACAAAGAGCCAAATGAGAAGCTCGGAGGAGTATAATAATCTCGCTGCATTTTAAAGAGCGTAAACAGATTACATGTTGATTTGATTATAGCTCGTCGCTTCTCTGTTGATATTTTCTATATAAAGGCTTTTTGTATACATACACCTCCATAAACATGACAGGAGATGAAGCCTTTACCACAGATCGGATCCTCCTTTCGGAGCTGCAGAAGCGTTGTGTGTACATAGAGCCAATTGAGTTAAATTGCCTAGCTTAAAAATAACCGTGAGGAATGAAAGAGCCAACTTGATGCCCCACACATTTCGTGGTGGGTGGCTCAACTGCACGGGCTTCTCTTCACTCGCAACTACAAAGGTTTCATCAGGACACTCAGGCAATTATCCTTTCAAAGACAAGACAGATCGGCTCATGGAGCATGTAATTATGCAACAAGTCCTCTCCTGTCCTCCCAACCGGGGTGTTTTGGAACGTTATGAGACGCCTGTAACATGATCATAACATGCAACACTTTGTACAATTAGAAATAATTTGCTGCCTCACACTTTTAAAAGGGGCCAATCAGCGTTTATGGAATCATCCCTTTCAAAAAAATCTACCTGAATAAAGTCTTCAGATATTTTGGGAAAGCTGTGGACTAGATGTAGATATGCTAATGCGTGTTGAGCAAAGCGTTGTAGATGCTTATTGGCATCTGAAGGCATAATTAATAAGTCAAAACGTTTAATATACTAACATGTAAGGAGGAGAGGAAGTGAAGAACTTTGACTGATTGACAGGGCCGACAACATAAGGGAAAACCCAAGAGCGCAAAAAAACAAAATGCGCTTTTAGGGCTATTAAAGTTATATTTTATTTATTTATTCATTTTTTACATATTGGATGCTATAAACATTTATTCTGCATTTTAAAAGACTGGCAAGCAATGCATAAATCATGATCAAAATTGTTTATTTAGCTTTTTCTCAAGACTACACTACCAAATGATGTTTCAGGATTTTTGGTATATCAGTAGTCTGTATTCTGCAGTAAACATTCATTGTGCGATATTGTGAAACACTGTTATAATTTTAAATTAATATCTTTCTCTTTAAATATATTTCTAAATGCAATTTATTACAGTGATGTAAAACTAGATTGATCATAAAAACTGTATTTCTTTGAACTAGAAACCTTCAAAACATAAAAAGTAGAGTTAAAAAAAGACTTAATTATTAAACATTTATGTAAATAAAATATACGTTAATATTTTATTAATCAAATAAATAATATGGTGAATAAACAGTATCTGCTTTAATGTTTCAAAATACTTTTGAAAAAATAAAACGTCAAAGAATCTAAACACTTCTTGCTGACTAATAGAGTACAATCTAGTAATTTGGTTTCTATACAAAGTAAATACAAATAATTATTATTTTAAAATACAATCAAATGTTTCTTGCTCTTAATAGGTCAGTCATCATTTTTGGTACAAAAAATATTGCTCAAATGAATGACATTAATGTGTGTCTTCTGTAAACAAAGACAAAATGTAGGGGTGTGAATGAACACTGGTCTCACTGTTTGGTTACAATTATCATGTCATTGATATGGTTCAATTAGATATCTCGGTGCATTGACAACGCTTTCCATAAACAATTATAGATTTTTTCTTCACAAGACAGGAGTTCTTTAATTAAATTGTTTAAATATACAGTATTTATATTAATAAATATAATTTGCATATTGGAATTGCATTGTAAACATTAAATAAAAATTAAATGTATATTACTTGTAGATTTAATATATTAAGTTTTTAGTTATGATATTCCTAAAATAATTCCGCATAAATCCACAGATTTTTTTTTTTTTTTACAAAGTTCTCTGCAGAAACAGCAAAAATGTCTGCAGATTCTGTCTGACCCTAGGTATATATATCATCATAATCACATATACATTATTTTTTAATAAATTTTGAAATACAGTTGAAGTCAGAATTATTAGCCCTCCTGAATTGTTTGCCCCTCTGTTTGATTTCCCCCCCAATTTCTGATTAACAAAGAGAAGATTTGTTCAACAAATCTATAAAGATAATAGTTTTTAATAGCTGATTTTTTTTATCCTTGCCTTGATGACAGTAAATAATATTTTACTGGATATTTTTCAAGACACTTGTTTACAGCATAAAAACACATTTAAAGGCTTAACTAGGTTAAATAGGTTAACTAGGCAGGTTAGGGTAATTAGGCAAGTTATTGTATAACGATGGTTGTTCTGTAGACTATCGAAAAAATTTATAGCTTAAAGGGTCTAATAATTTTGTCCCTAAAATGTAAAAAAAAAAAATTAAAACTGTTTTTAATCTAGGCGAAATTAAACAAATAAGACTTTCTCCAGAAGACAAAAATATTCTCAGACATACTGTAAAAATTTCCTTGCTCTGTTAAACATCATTTGGTAAATATTTGAAAAAGAAAAAAAAAATTCAAAGGGGGCTAATAATTCTGACTTCAACTGTATATGTAGCATGTAAATATGACATATTTGATTCCTCCACGTACCACTGGAAGGAAGCCCGCGTACCACTAGTGGTACATGTGCCACAGTTTGAGAACCACTGGTCTAATCCTTTTCAATGATTAATGCTAAGCTAAGCTAAAAGTGATCCGCTGAATAGATTCAAAAATGGTAAAACTCAAAGGGAGTAGTAAAATAAGCATATTTTCCAAAGAAGAGGAATTTTCCTTTAATAAGTATCAGATTAGAAGCTTAACTCCCATTATGTAAATGTCACCCTCTATATACCTACAAGAAAACGAGAGTGTAATAACATCTCCAACACCACCAGTGCACCAGTTGAAAAAAAAGCGACGCTACATACTAATGTATTTGCCTCCTTGGAGCAGCTGTGGGGCGAGCGGCTCCTAATTACTCCTCTACAAAAATTCTCCTGAAAGTCAACACAACATAATCGATGGAGAGGATTATATTAGCGAGGCCTTGGACCCGCGCCAATAAGAAAAGGCCTGCTGCTCTCGGTCTCATCAGCCGCCAATGATTGAGCGAGCTAATGGAAAGACACACAGCTAAAGTGACACATTTGTGCAATGGGGGGAAAAAACGGATCAGTCATTGATCTGCCAAGGCCATGGTAATTAGAGTGGTGGCCCGAGAGGCGAGAGACTGTTTGCCCTTAGAAACAGCAGACGAGCAGCTCTGGTTTACATCACCCTTGAGAGAAGAGATAGAGAGAGAGCGAACACTTGCGTCTGATCCCACATCAGCCCTCGTCACCTTCCAGCGCTGCTGGCTTCACTAGAGGAGGAGGAGGTCACTGGAAAACAAACGTTTAATACACTGCCGAGGTGATGTCAATTATTCAGCACGCCAGGAGAGGATGAGCTGTCTGGGGTCAAAGATGGTTTTCGGTGCTGCAGCTTGCGCACACATGTCTGAGGTAAAATGCAAACATTAGCTAACATGATTAGGTGAGTGGATTTCATATTTGTAGATGCGTAAGGAACATGTATACTCAAGACAAGGGCGTCATTTTGCAATAGTAACCAGCTTTCGCATTTTTTTTATGGACTCTTATAAAATAAATATTAAATACAATGCTGAGATACAATAATAATAATTATAATTACTATTTTTATTATTATTGATGATGAGAAATATTATTAATGTACTTATCATTATTCATAAAATAAATAAAATGTTATGATAATACTACAATTTTTTAAATAATAATAATAATGGAGTTATTATTATTGATGATAATACATATTATTACTGTTGTTATTATTATCACTATTCATAAAAATAAAAAAATTAAATGTTGAATTATAAGGATGATAATAATAATACTAAATATTATTGTTATTGATAATAAACATTATTACTATTATTATTATCAAATATATTCATAACTATGACAATGTGAATACATTAAGTTTAAAAAAATAATTTAATTTAAAAATGTAAATTAAAAATATTATTATTATTATTAATGATAATAAATTATATTTTTAATTATTATTTTTATAAGTTAGAAAATAATAACACGATTGACCTATTATTTACTAATTCAGTTGTTAAATTGATACTTTCCAAAAAAATATTAAATTAAAAAGTTACGTTCTTGATAATAAATTATGACATTTATTAAAATGAACTTACATTAATATCTATTTACAAAACATAAAACAAATAAAATGTGAAGTATTATATACAGTATTTTAATAATATACAACTATTTATATTAATCCACAATAATTTATAATATAATATAATATAATATAATATATAATAATAATTCTATAAACAAGAATATAATTGTTACTATTGAGTTGTGATGATGCTGATGAGGATAATAATAATTATTATTATTGATGACAATACATTTTATTAATATTATAAGGTAGTCAATTACAAAATGAGTAACCTAATATTTATTGATTCAGTTATTAAATTGACATTTTCCAAATAAATATAGTAAAATTTTAAATTATTAATAATAAATTATGACATTAATTAAATGAACTAACATTAATATCTATTTACCAAGTATAAAACAAACAAAATGTGGAGTATTATATACAATATTTTAATTGTGTATTAGTCCACAGTTATTTATAATATAATATTACAAGTATTACATTTTAATAATATTATAAATATTAATATAGTATTACTATAAATGTTACCATTGTTATTATTTTTATTATAAAAACCAACGATTGGTTTTTATAATAATAATACATCAGTTGTAGGTTGTGCATTAGTTTATATGCATAAATGTTTATTTACATATTTAGTAGTACATAGTACATTAAAGTATTCATTAAATAAGCATTTTAGCTATTCATTAACTGTTTATTTAGCCAGACAGACACAAGCTATGCAATGAAAATCATTTGAATGAAACCTTTCCCCAGCAGAGTCTGTACGCCAGACTACATTTATATAAGGCTAATTTACTGAGCACTTACTGAATCTGAACGGTGCTTCCAATGAAAATGTTTGTTTCTCGGTTCTTAAAAAATATAATTTTCCTTTCATCTGGCTGGTAATGATTTAAGTCCTCTGCTGGAATATCTGAAGGCAGACGAGGCCAGTTTTTATTCTCTCCAATCAGAGTGCATTAAAGCAGAGTGCATTTTACACAGGAGGAAAACAAACATTTTGGTGGATTTCCAAAAACTCTTTAGAGACTTTATCCCTGTCTTTACTGAATATTCACCATCCTACTTCTGCATTTCTGCTGTAGGGGTCCAGCAATTATAAGACATCAAAGCAAGGTATTACTCACTTATTTGAACTTTTGTCATTGAAACGAAGTATAATTTGATCATGTTTAAATAAACGTTTATTAAGAAATACAAATTACACTAAAAAAAATTTAAAAAAGTAAAAAATGAACTGAAACAACACAAATCTTGAGATATTTGGGGACAACTTTGTTCAATTTACTTATACAGTCCAATCCACTCATCCATTTGTAAAAACCATTAAGTTTTAACTTAATCTATTAGGGGTTGGACAACTTGAAGAAACGGAGGAATCCAGCATTTTTTACAACATAGTTTATTATTATTACAGATCAAACATATATTAATTCAATGTAACATTAAAAACTCAACATCATTTATTTGTTTGTTCGTTTAATTTCGTGCTCTGACAAACTATTTTGTTCAGCTGTTTATTTAACATCACAAAATTCAACAATGAGTTTATTATTTTAATAATTCATAACTTAATAAATATTATGCCCTGACAAACTATCCATTTTATATTTTATTTTATTTTGGCAAATGATGAATTATTTTGGGAAACTATTGGATTATTTGCGAGACATTAAAGAACTCAGTGACTTTACACAGTTAATTAACAAACTAATTAAACTATTCTCGAGACACACCAGACTTTTTTTGTTTTACAACCAATTTAAAAAATGACTTTAAACTGACCAGAAACTGGCTAACTATCTGTGTCTGATACATGGTTCCATCTCTGTAATGTACAACATGTCAGTTCCTGAAATAACAGGCTCAGTGTTTTCTTCACTTTTTTTTCTCATCCGCTGAGATCTTTGACTTCCTCCACAGCTCTTTACAGTACTCGAGAAAAAAAAGGTCACACAGGTTTTGTGGCCACATGTACAGTGACTCATGCAGAAAATGTTCCCACATCATGCGGTTCAGACGAAAGAAATAAATAAAAAAGACCAGAAAGAAAAATTAAGACAAAACAGTAGATATCATAAACGTTGCTTGGCTTACCACAAACATGTTTCCATGCACGGAGTGGGAAAAAATATGTAGGCCAGTAAATTTGAAGCAGCTTATATTAGTAGCATACAGATAAAAACACTCTGAATTTTGGAATTGATTACATATACAGTATCCTTTTTTCATGACTTTACAGTACTCTACAGTTATTACAAACAACATCAGGACACTCAATTGAAATTTTTAATGAAAGTGAAAACGCATTAGCTCACTGACAACCACAGAGTCTGCTATTGTAGCAGTACTTAGATACACGTTCTAATGAATCAATATTATGAGTATAAAAACAAATCACAAGATATAATTAATAAAAAATAAACATGTCCTGATACCCTTTTTACTACCTGATTACGATTAACATTTCCATCCTGATAGCAATACCTTGTCTCTGTAAGTGAATTGATAGTATTATACGTTGTACTTCAGACTTCCTTTAATAAATAATAAACAAAATACAAATAGTGAACTAAAGTACTTTAGTTAAAGTCTGATATTTTTCCAAGCAGCACTATTATTTATTGCTCTCCTCTAAAATTTAAAAACAATTAGATAAAGGCAAAGATCTAGTACTGTAAAAAGGAAAAGTTCAATTGAACTTGTGTGCGAGTCCAGCAATCAAGCCAAATGTCAAAGCTCCAGCTAACCACACAGTTATGCATATAGAAATCTAAGATATACACCAAAATACAGAATATACAGTACGCAAGTCACATACTGTATTTCAGACACACTCTTAGATTTCAAAGATGTAAAAATATGCCATATGTACATACATTTCAAAAGATGTGAAAATTTGAAAATAGGCATTTATAAATGAATTAGGGTGCTTTCACACATGTAGATAGATTGTTTTGTTCTGAAACAGGAATTTAATTTGTTACAATGTTTATATTTGTTCTTGGTGTGGTTTCACACAGCAAACGTTCTAAATGGACCACAATAGCTGAAACAAGTCACATGCGAGTAAACTCTCGTCACATTGGTCTAAAGTCCCACAGATTCCCCTCATCTTTCTTATGTCGCTATTTTAATTTATTATGATGAGAAATGAGACATTATAAACGGTGCACTTTAATTTAGACACCCACAGACAACATCACCACATATAAATCAGAAAGGTAAGACTTTCTCATACATAGCCTCATTTTAGTTGTCAAGTTTTGTAAAAATCTATCTATTTAATCGATCAATCTATTAAAAAACGTTGGCTAGAATTATGCATCATAGGCTTAAATTATAGAGAGAGATAACAGATGAACCGTGACTGCAGTCAGATCATGAAGCAGATCAATGTTGATCTTTCTTTCGAAGTGTCAGTGCAGAAATGAGCAAAACAATAGGCCAAATACAAAATATTATACAATTAAAATATGGAAAAATCATTAGATGGTAATGTCAGTCAATTTTCCTAACAGCACTTAATATTTTAGCATGCTTTCACTTTTGTATCCGACATGAAGCGCACATTGAATGACATTCCACCATAGGCCTACTCAAAATTCTCTCTTCAAATCTATATATGCCTATTACATCTCCACTATGACTATGGATATGACTAGTCTGGTTAGTTTTGCTTTGTTTCTACTATCGAACTGCTCCAGAGTTCGTTTTAATGGAGCAGAGACCAGCTCATTCAGCTTCAATGGGACAAAAACTCAAAAACTAGTATAATAACAATAATAATTTATACTTTTTTCTGTGAATAAAAAATAAATAAACATCGCAAGTGTTAAGTTTAAAATAATGTTTAGTACAAAATAATAATAAAAACTGATCTAAAATATGATATGGATATCATATGGAAATATGAATATTCCACACAATTTATTCACACTGTTCCAACACAAATCCAGTAAGTTAACATAACTAATTTAAGCAAATCGAACAAAAAACAATTAAGTTTGACTGCCTTGGTAATTGCAGTGTTAAAGGCCTGATGCCACGGCGCCACATGGACTGATAAATATGCTGTCTGTTTTAGGCTCTGCTTGTTTGGTTGGGGGGAGTTTGGGCTGAAAGAAGCTCATCCGTGCTGCGCATTAACTCATGTGCTGGAGAGATAGAGCGAGAGATAGACAGATACAGAGAGAGAGGGACGTATGGAGTCATTCTGTCTGTAATTGCATGGCTAAATGCTCTGGTCTCTTCCTGCCCTCCCCCTCGGCGGCATCTCCCTGCCCGCACCAAGAAACTGCAATTGGCATAAGCCACTTAAGGCAATCTGTGCTGAGCGAACTACAAAACCCTGAGAGGGCTTAAATTTACTGAAGCCTTCAGAGACGTGAAGGAAGGAGAGAGAGAGAGAGAAAAAAAATAGTGGTGTTCCTTATTTAGCAACCGACAATCCAATTCTGCAGCTGTGAAATTTAACTTCCATCTATTGCACTTTAATCCCTGGGAAGAATATCACAAAAACGTAATGAAACAATTTACTGATTTCTTCATTTGACCCAGTGGATGTGAGCCTCAAATGACTGTTGGGAAGAATGTTTCATGAGTGATACATTACTCTTGCATATGCATTGTTTTGAGATGAGTTAGTCTCAAACTCAAAAAAATAAAAAATAAAATAAATACATAAATAAAAAATGAAGCAAGCATGTTTTTAATTTGATAATAGCAATGAACACCAATATTCCATAAGCAATAACTTTAAGACTTCAAATAAAAATGTACTTTAAAATGATGACAAACTACTTTAAAAGTAAAGAGTACAGTGGTCCCTCACTATAACGCGGTTCACTTTTTGCGGTCTTGCAGTTTCACTGATTGTTTTTGTGCAATATGACATACTTTGTTCTTTTTTTTTTTTTTTTTTTTTTTACAGTGCATTGTGTTCTATGTCCTGAGTAGTGCATTGTGTTCTGCATCCTGATTGGCTGTAGACCACTGTCAATCAGTCTCCTCTGTGCTGTGTCTCCTGTATAGTACAGAATGCATTCAGCTTGCCAAACTGACATAAATCTTTGATGGCTACCAGTGTGAATCTGAAGGTCTGTACTGTATGTTTGCAGTTTTTCTCCACAACAATGTCGACGAAAAGTTCTGCACCATCAAATGCACCTGCGTAAGCACCCAAAAGGCAGAGGAAGATGCTAACCATCGCACAAAAAATTGGACTTCTGGACACGCTAAAGGAAGGTAGAAGTTATGCGAGTGTTTAAACAAGAGAAAATAGTTTAGTGAGGGGTTTTACACCCTTAAAAATGTATATTTCTTGTGAAAAATAAAGCGGACTACTTCACAGATTGTCCTATTGTGGGCTATTTTTAAAATGTAACTCCGGCGATTAACGAGGCACCACTAGTCTAACATTAATAATAATTATAATGATAATGACATTCTAAATGAAAACACCAAAATATTGAAAAAACATATTATCAATAATTTTTTTAAATCACATTTTACAAAAAATTATACATTTTATGCATTAATAATAATAATTTTTATATTATTACAACAGTTATTTTTAAATATATATTTATAAGCATACATAAGTCAAAAAAAAAACATTTTAGATAACTTTGGAAGCAGAGCACATATTTTAAAGTGGTATAAGTACAACCTTCAAATTTGTAAACAAAATAATGAGGAAAAAAACATAATTTAGTTTAATAACAATCAGGGATGGGCAGTATTTATGATACATGCATTTTCAAATACATATTTTAAATGTAATATAGTTTTTTTGTAATTTGTATTTTGTATTTGATAGGGTTTATGAAATAGGCATAACATTTCGGATAATAATACTTCAGTGTCCTGTATTTTTGTATTTTAAAAATACTGTAAAATACTACAGAAATCTACATCAAAACATAAATGCACCCTCTGATTAGTGCTTTGGATGTTAGTAACTCTTCTATTTAAAGAAGAATTCCAAAAATCTTTGGAGAAAGAGTATACTGTACAAATAATAATAGTTGTGGATGGATTGCTGATGCTAAATGTTAGTAGAAATAAGTCCTATATTGGCAATTCCTACAATACTTCATTGGCTGTTTCAAATGACAGAAGCTGATCAGCAGGTCCTTTATGTAGTTGAATGAAGAGGAAATATGTAAGGCTTAAGATGTCACAACATATAAAACACAAATATTTAATAATAAAAAATCTCCTAATACAGTTTTTACATTAAGCAATGAAGAATTCAATTGCAAAAAAACAAAAAACAAAAAAAAAAACAAAACTAGATTTCTGATTCTGCAAACAAAAAAAAAAATTATTACCTCTTTATTTAACAGCCTTTTAAAAATTTAAGAGGTTGAATAATCATTGTACAGAGATTTGCCACATTTGCCATCAACAACTACTTTAGTTTAATGCGGAAGGGACTGATTGAATAGTTCATCTATTCAATAGTAATTGATGGAAGATTTGCAATATCATGCTCCTTTGTAAATGTATTTTAAAATACAAAATACAGTATTTTATTTAGATACTTGTTGTGGCTGCTGTGTTTTGTAGTTTATTTTGATACATGTAAAATTGAGGTATCTGATATTTTATTTTAAAATACATTTCAATTTTTGTACAAAACATGCCTGTTTTGTACAAAATAATCATAAATAATGACATAAAATAATAATGTCCATTTTTTTAGAGTATTCTGATGATGTACTGTAAAAACAATATTATATGTATTTGAAACAACAAAAAATATGCATGTAAAGTATAAAAGGTATAAAATACTTGAATAAGATTACTGAATATTATTATATATTACATTATATATTTAATATATAGTCATTTGCTTCTCAATATTATATTTATTATTTATCAATGTTCAGATTTTGAATCACTAATAAATCGTGTTAAATATGACCAAGGAAGCATATTAATAAACTAAATTTGGTTTCATGTTGACTTTAATGTGCTGCAATCAGGATGTGACCTGATGGCATCTTTTAACTAATTTCAGACCTCTTTAATGTATGATTACGGAAAACATAATAAAGGGTCTGCCAACAGCCATGCAGAGACACTGTCTTCATAATCATAATCAATAAAAGAGAGGCAAATAGAGAGCACCCCTAAGGACTGGTTACCGGACACAGGATTGATTATCGCTGAGGAAGTCAGGTGTTCGCTGACAGGAAGCATGTCTTAATGAAGGAAAAACTCGCCGCCACCGTGTGCATTATTTAGTCCTGTAATAAAGCACTCAATGAAACTTCAAAGCAGCCAATTCATTTTTAGCTTCACTGAGAGAGAGAGAGAGAGAGAGAGAGAGAGAGAGAGAAAGGGGGGGCTCACTGAGAGAGACAGATGGATGGAAGGAGGGAGGGAGGTTAGGACAGAGAAATAAGGACAAACAGCAGAGGAAAGTGAGATGGAAGCTAGGGAAAAAATGAGGGTAAAAGAGGACAGGCGTCAAAATCATGGACATGCTGAGATGCAAATAAAAGATGAATGGAGGGAAGAGCAAGGAAATGTGGAAAAATAGAGAGGGCATCCAGTAACATTGAAACTTAGTTCAAGCTAAATTATTTACTCTCATGTTGTTATGAAGCTATTTCACTTTTGTAGAAAACAAAAGGTCATCTTTTAAGAATATAATCGCAGTTCTTTTCCATTTAATAAAAATGAATGAGAAATTAGTTGTTCAAGCTTCAAAACAATCAAAAGCATGCAAAATAAACCCGAAAACCAACCTGTATATAGTCTCACTATACAAGTGTCTTCTTGTAATGTCTTTGCTATTCACTGTAAAAAAAATACTGGGTTACACAATCCCTTTATGTCAGGGGTCTCTAACTCAAATTGGCAGGGGGCAATACCAGGGACTGACAATTCATAGTCGGGCTGTTTTAAGATTCAAGCACAAGAAAAAACTGGAAACCTGATGTAATTAATGCACTCAGACATTCTTCCCCAGAGTATCAAAGCACCTTCTTTTTGTTTCTTGTTGTACATATTGAAGGGGTAGTTTAAATTACTGTGAAAGTACTACAATTTAATAATAGGCATAATAATGATATTCATTTTGTCCTAATCAATTGTTGCTTAACAAAAAGTTTATTAGATAGCATAAGACAGTAGAAAAGAGTTTCGGTAACTTTGCTGACTTTACTTTACTGGCAATCGTTCTTCTCAATATCATTTTTTGTAAAACTTAAACAAAGAGGGGAAAAGTATATATTTATATTCACATTTACTTTAACGTTCAATTTAGCCAGCAGTAAAAATTTTTACTAATGCACATTTTTTTATACAATTCTTAATATGCATATTAGGAAAGTCTATTAATGAGACCGTTTGAATTGAATATTAGAAAAATAATCATATTTACACCAGCAGCATAACATGTAAGCCATGAAGAGGTGTATGTACAACAAAATGCAGGCGATACAAAACTGATTATAATCAAATGACACTTGAAGATCTACAAAAATAGAGT
>NC_141033.1:27512500-27515000 GCF_052040795.2 Danio rerio
CAGAATATTCTGTGCCGTGAAAAAGCCTTCTCCTCTACTTGTGATAATGAAACTGAAAGCCATGCGAACATTCACGTATATTATACAATAAACATATTGAATATAAAATCCTTCTAACTTTATTTTTAATCTGTATTTTAACCCTCTAAAAACAGCTATGTCCTTGCCACAAAACTAATAATCCATCTTCAAAACCTACAATTTCTTTCCATTCGGTCCGGTCGGACCTGAACGTCTTTATACCGTTGTAATCACGTGTAAATTCTAACAAAGACAATGTTTGCACTTTTTAAATCACATTTTATTTATTGTGCAAAAACAGTATTATAATGTTTTAAAGCAAAAATGTTAACAACAATTATTTACAAACAGTGAAAATAAAGTGTGTGTGTATACATATATATACATACAGTTGAAGTCAGAATTATTAGCTCCCCTGTTTATTTTTTCCCCAATTTCTGTTTAATGGAGGGAAGATTGTTTCAGCACATTTCTAGGCATAATAGTTTTAAAAACCTATATCTAATTACTGATTTATTTTATCTTTGCCATGATGACATTAAATAATGTTTGACCTGATATTTTTTAAGACACTTCTATACAGCTTAAAGTGACATTTAAAGGCTTAACTAGGTTAATAAGGTGAACTTGGCAGGTTAGGGTAATTAGGCAAGTTATTGTATAACGATGGTTTGTTCTGTAGATTATCAAAAAAAAAATTGCTTAAAGGGGATAATAATTGTGTCCCAAAAATGGTTTTTAAATAATTAATAACTGCTTTTATTCTAGCCGAAATAAAACAAATAAGACTTTCTCAAGAAGAAAAAATATTATCAGACATACTGTGAAAATTTCCTTGCTCTGTTAAACATAATTTGGGAAATATTTAAAAAAGGAAAAAAAAAATCAAATGGGGGTTAATAATTCTGACTTCAACTGTATGTATGTATATATATATATATATATATATATATATATATATAAATATATATATATATATATATATATATATATATATATATATATATATATATATATATATACATACACACACACACACATACACACATTTATGGTTAGTGTTATAAGGATTATTTTTTATCCCCCTTTTATGTTGCCAAAAACATAAGTTTACTTCAGATATTTCTTTCAAAACAGAATATTCTGTACCGCAAAAAAGCCTTCTCCTCACTTGTGATAATGACAATGAAAGCCAAGCTTTTGGCCTATGCTGTACCAAAAAAAAAAAAAAAAATCACCCAGGTGATGACAATTAAATATTACGATTATAACATTGTGTTAGTGGCCAGTGGGGTGGAACAACGTCATTGGTCAGAATTAACCACGTGATGAAGACGGCCTAATATTGTATTTAATGCGATTTTCTTCCTGTAAACTGTATATATAACTATATAACTATAACTATATATATAACGCTGCAAATTACTGTAAATTGACTGTACTCTATATTAACTGCAAAACTGATAAGACTGATTAAATAAAAGACAAATTAACTAAATGTATGTGCTATTGTTTCATTAGTATTTTAATTTAATATTTTTCTTCATATGATATTTATTATAATGTAATTTTGTTCAGATTATAATATATACTATAAATACTAACTATACTATAGTGATCTGCATTAAACAACCTGAACAAATCAGTCCTCTCTCTCTCTCGATTTGATCAAACATGTAAATGAGGCCGATTAACAGTCCAGTGGACCCTAGCAACAGCCTAGGAACCACTCAGAACATATAGCAACTACCTAGGAATGCCTTAGCAACACCTTAGCAACCGCCTAGCAACCACTTATCAACCGCTGTTCTTCCTGCCAACTGCCTTTTAGTCCCCGTCGCAGTCACGTTGGCTTTCTCAATCCAACATCAAAGTTTGTCAACGAACTTTAGGTTCTAGTTATATATTTTTTTATTCTTCTGAGACTAAATTTGCAAGACTATCTCCTCCTAGAGCTTTCGAGCTATGACCACCAAACTCGTACCAGACCTCCAAACTATTCTGACTCGTGTTGCTATATCTTTTCCGACTGATCTGACTTTCGATTTTCCGAAAAACGTCCCGGGACCGCCGGAAAAATCCCATAGGCTTAACATTGGACCAAACTTTGTGACTTCATAACTCTGCATCAGACTGTCACAAAAACTTCTAAATGGGCTCATTTTACTCAGACTACCTAACTGCCAATAACTGATGAGCTTTTAACTTTCTAGCCACGCCCTAGAAACCACTTTTGGTCCCTAGAAACTGTCCCATAGACTTCCATTCAAAAGACTCTCATTGACTTAACATGGGATCAAACTTTGTGACCTCATAACTCTGCATTGGACTGTCCTACAGACTAATGACTGAGCTCATTTAACTCAGACTACCAAACTGCCAATAACTGATGAGCTTTTAACTTTCTAGCCACACCCCTAACTACCAGATACTGCACCCTAGCAACAACTGTCCCATAGACTTCCATTTCAAAAGACTT
>NC_141033.1:27520000-27540000 GCF_052040795.2 Danio rerio
CCACTTTCAGAGGTAGTCAAACACATTTGATGGGATTGCTTTCACATGCAAAGGTTTTAGAGAAATGTTAACCCCATATATAAATAGGGGTTAACATTTCTCTAAATATATATATATAAATATATGTGTATAAATTATATATATATATATATATATATATATATATATATATATATATATATATATATATATATATATATATATATACACTCAATCTAATTATCAATTAATTAATCTTAAAATTTTTTTTTTAAATGTTAAACTGCTTTTATTCTAGCCGAAATAAAACAAATAAGACTTTCTACAGAAGAAAAAAATATGAGCAGATACTGTGAAAATTTCCTTGCACTGTTAAACATCATTAAAAAAAATTAAAATTAAAGGGGGTTAAATGATATACATGTATATATATGTCAGAATTATTACCCCCATCCAATAATATTTTTTTCTTCTAAAAAAAATCTTTTTATTTTATTTCGACAAGAATAAAAGCAGTTTTTAATTTTTAATAAACATTTTTTTAATAAACAAAATATTAGCCCCTTTAAGCTATTTTGTTTCTATAGTCTACAGAACAAACCATCGTTTTACAATAACTTGCCTAATTACCCTAACCTGCCTAGTTAACCTTACTGACCTAGTTAAGCCTTTAAATGTCCCTTTAAGCTGTATAGAAGTGTCTTGAAAAAGATCTAGTAAAATATTATTTACTGTCATCATGGCACAGATAAAATAAATCAGTCATTAGAAATAAGTTATTAAAATTGTTATGTCTAGAAATGTTTTGAAAAAAATCTTCTCTCCGTTAAACAGATATTGGGAAAAAATAAACAGGGGGCTAATAATTCTGACTTTAACTGTGCGTGTGTGTGTGTGTGTATATACACACACACACACACACACACACACACACACACACACACACACACACACACACACACACACACACACACACACACACACACACACACACACACACACATAGATAAAAATACATACATATATATAAATAATCACACTTCGGCAAGGTTCAAAGCAACTGTACCTAGTGTCAGTACTCCCTTAGACAGTGACAAAATTTGCATTTAGAAAACATCAAACGGATATAAACATTCAAAGCTTGCGGTTTGTCGGTTCTGACTAAATGGGTCAATGATTTTTTCACGTTCTCACCAAATCTTGACCAAACAAATGCTCTCTAGCTCTCTAGATGGTTTCTATCTAGTAGAGTGCTCTCCGTCCCCTTCAAGACTCTTCTCGTTTGCTTTTCATTTGATGTGCTTGAGCTCAACCCCTTTCACAGGCAGAGCTGTGATGAAACATTATGCTATTGGCTGTTTTTAAAGGGGAGGAGCTACTGTTTATCCCACCCACTTATCATGTTTCAGATGTGATCTGAAATAATTGACGACAATAAACAAACGTCCAACATTGAATAAAAATGCACATTTCAAAGCACTTTTAACACAAAAGAGGATATTTTGAACATTAGCACCCACTGACTTCCAAAGTAAGGAAAATATTACAACAGAAGCCAATGGGTAATATCAACCAGCATTCTTCAAAATAACTTATTTTGTGTTCAACAGAAGAAAGAAGCTCAAATAGGTTTTGAACATGTGAAGGGTGAATAAAGGCAGATTTCATTTTGAGTGAACTACCCTTTTAAATATCCAGTAATTCTAATGAAATAAATAATAAAAGAAAGTAATCACAAGGTCAAAATATGAGAGCTGTTCTTTTCAGTGATACTTTTCAAACAAGTTCCTAAAAGTAAAAAATAAATAAATAATTAAACTCAACAAATCAAACAGATACTGTACATGTATCTACACATGAAGTCTGGCATCTGTATGCTCTAAAATGCATTCAGCCAACAGTGGCGTGAGCAACTTGTAACTTGAACAAGTGTCAGAAGGCAAACACGGTAAGCTGTTCGTGGACCACATCCTGGCTGAGTGTGTGCAAAGTCGTTTAGATTTAGCTGCTCGCAGGACAGCACAGGGCTGGGCGGTGTTCATTACTGCGCTAACATGGTTTGTGGTTTGGAAACATGTGAAATAACGTGTCAGAAAGAAGCCTGCATTTGCCACGGCATTATTAGGCCTTGGTGATGCAGAGCGCGTGCATGTTACATTAAGGTTAGTGCGAGATCAAGAGGGGTTTAATAAGCTGTAGCATCAGTGATTTGCCATGAAATTGAATACATTTATAAAAGGTAATGCCGAAGCTGAAATTGCTGCTGATTAATTGGAGCGCTGTGATATGTGAATACAAAATGGAATCAAAAGTAATTTCCTGCGTTATTTATCAGTCAATAATGTCAGGCACACAGTCGGCTCATTAACCGGCTATGACATGATGGGGAGGAAAGAAAACTCCCTCGTTCCACTCCGCCATGAATCCAAACAAACAGGCCATTTATTACGGGGGCAGAAATTGATTGTTTTTCGAGAGAAGCTCACTGCATCAATCCAGTAGTGATATTTTTCCGAGGGAGAGAAAGGAGCTTGTCTCCCGCCGCTATTCCCCAGCGCTCTGTGTGTCGCGGCTAAGCTGCTTAATCATGATAACCCACAGTAAATGTTTTTGCTTTTCCAGACACATCATCTACTTTACAGATGAGAAATCTGGTTTCATGGATTAAGAGCGATGCCATAACAGGAAATACTTGTGGAGTTAACCTTGCCTGATGGCTTCAAAGCCGGCCTGTTAATTCAAACTACTTCCTGAGCCCAAAAGATAAGAGACGCACACACACAAGAGAAGACACCATTGATGTGTGTGTATGTGTGTGTAAAAAAGCAGGGTAACATGATTATGGGTGAAAAACTATTATTTCTTGACTTAATCAAAGGCTTTCAAAAGCACAAAGGGAAACATTAAAAAGACATGTAGTCCTATTCACTATACCAACAAGGAAAACGTAGTAAATGTATGTGTAAATTAACCGTCTAGTTCGGAAAGAGATTAATAATTAACAGATCATTCAAATAAGCCACTGGCTTGTAAAAGATTATATCTATGCTGCATTATACATTGTCATTGTGGGACTTTTATATTCTACACTACAGCATTTGGAGTCAGGAAATATGTTTTAGTTAAACTGTTAACTTAATAAGGAAGTATTAAACTGATCAATTAATAAATGTTCAAATCAACATTAACAGTAAAGCCTCAAATAATGATTTTTTTATTCTATACAACTTTGTACTAACTGATTATAGAAATGTTTTCTTCTTTACTTCTGGGGTATTATAAGGAGTAAATAAAACATAAGACTAAACACAAGCAGTGCTAAACACAAACGGGTAATTAAGTTCTATGCTGTGTTCACACCAGACGCGCTATTCATGCGTAAATAGACACGTGAACAGTTTGAGTTTACTCGCTTCATTCGCGTGACAAATTCTCCTGACAATAGACACGGATTCACATCATGTGCAGGGCTTCTGTCTGTCCAGTGACTCTAGCTTCGCTGCTAAATGGCTAACATGAATTTTACTGATAGATTAGCTGTGCTTTATGCAGGCTGAAAAACAGCGAAGATTCATTAATCGACGTGTCTGAGTCCACTAGATCAGGGGTGCCCAAACTCGGTCCTGGAGGGCCGGTGTCCTGCCAAGTTTAGTTCCAACCTCAATCAGACACACCTGCGCTAGATAATCAAGCTCTTATAGGCTTTCTTATAGGTAACATATAACATATAGCTCTTATGGGTAACATCCTTGCAGGTGTGTTGAGGCAAGTTGGAGCTGAAATCTGCAGGACACCGGCACTCCAGGACAGAGTTTGGACACCCCTGCACTAGATCCTTTCAGAGGTGCACCCAACTTTGTGAGTTCATCGACTCCTACAGAAACTATACCTAGATGATGGAGGCTTTCAGCGGAGCTTCGGTCTGAGCCGAGCCCAGTGTGATAAGCTGTTGTATGGTGTTGGCAAGAGGATTTCCTCTTGGGATAGCAACAAAAGGCATTTTGTCATAATCACTCCCTTATAAAAGAACAGGCTCCAGACAGTTAACGTGGCGCAAATGTCCGCTGAAGTTAAGATTTTTGCAACTCGAGTGATTTACGAGAAACAGATGATACGCGTGTCAAACACACAAAATGCTTAACTCTCACTGCTGCATTGATGCCGCAGGATGTCGGGTTTGTGTTATTGCATTGACTTTACATAACTGCAGTAAATCATTATGCTTGATGATTCATCTGTGTCTGGTGTAAACACAGCATTATAGCAAATGTGGTAAAATGTAGTATTCTATTCTTTATTTAATTTATTTTTTATTTAGTGATTTTAGCTTTTAGAAATTTTCATACTTTTAAGAAGCGCCTTTTTAAAAGTTCTGCTATTTGTACATACAGCTACAAACAATAAAGCTGCCATAAAACCAAATAGAAAAGATGCATGGCTACAAGTATGTGAGAAAGTCAACAAGTAATATCAACTGCTTTCCGTTTAGAGGAACTTGAAGGAAAAAAAATCTATTGCATATAATCACATTGCATTGAATTGAATCAATTCTGAATCAATAGCTACTTCATATGTATTTTTAATGTATCGTATCATTGGCTATGCATTAATATGCACTAGGTCTCAATTCTGAGATTAACATGCCTTATATAAACTTTGAAACAAAAATTATATGATATATATAACCATTCAAAATGTTCCCTCTTATGCCATTTCAGAAATCTGTTGCAGCATAATTCATTTAATCTTCTTAAAAGCGCTGCTAATTAACTCAAGCTGATCTGAGAGTCATACTCCATTTCAAACCCTTTTATTGACAACACATTTGTGTTTTTCGCCTTGAATTGGCTCCATTTCAAACGTACAGTGTTATTAAAAATCAGGGGGAAAAAAGGAAAGGAAAAAGAAGAAAAGACTTCTTTTTGAGAAAGATCCCAGGGCAGAAATGCCCCCGCATCACATCCTGATGTGCGTATACCCACCAGCTGCGCTGCTTCAAACTCATACTGAAGCGTATCGTGGAGCCCGCAGCCTTGATCCAGCTCTGTTCTCATTAATGGAGCTGTTTGAATATTCATGCAGCGGAGCGCTAGAAACTCAGACACGGCACCCAAAACTGTGGGGAATTCAGCACTTACCATTAACAGGCCTAATAAAAGCACCACGCCTCCGCGATTGTTATGGGTAATTCTAAGCGCTCATTAGTATTTCAGTGTGAAAAGTGGGAAAGTGCTAATTTATTAATATAATTCAATTTCTATACAATAAAATGTGTAGAGTCATGGAATTAATCCTACCTAGAAACACACTAGGGAAAGTTAATACTTAATGACCAGACAAAACACTTTAATATCATGTAACTTCATTACTAAGACATGATATAACCCAATAGCAGCTGCTCCTCACATGGATAATGATCTGTTAAAGAAAATAGGACCATTAAAATAGGACCTTTTCTGTGTTAAAATGCTTTTTTTTTTGTGGTAAAGTTCACTCCACAACAACTACATAAATGTGTACACTAACCATTCAGAAACATCCTGGTGCAATCTAGAAGTTGGAACCAAAACATGTTTTATTTCCAATGTATGAAGTACTGCCATCAGGGAAATGATACAGAATTCTTTTATGTAAAAGTGGCCATTAGAAATCCTTTAAACCAGTGTCCTTTAACATTTTAAATGGTAAACTACCTTGAAGGGTCTTTGAAATGTCAATGTTGTTGGTAAATGTTACATGTTGTCTTATGTTGTTTTACAGAGGGGCGGAGTTACTGAAGTTTGTCCTGCGCGCTTGCGTTTTTTTTTAGTTACTTCTTTGGTTTGGTGCGTTAATCTGATCGTTACTATTATTCAAAAGAAGGTAATGATTCGCACTCAATTGCTTCATACTGTTTTTATTCTTACTTTTTCTTACATTTTACGGGTGATAACAGACAAACAGACGTTTCGGCACGAAGGCTTTGTGCCGAAACGTCTGTTTGTCTGTTATCACCCGTAAAATTTAAGAAAAAGTAAGAATAAAAACAGTATGAAGTTTTACAGAGGGGAAAATAAGTATTGAAAAACATTACTGTTTTCTCTGAAAACAAATGACAACCAAAGAAATCCATATATGCAAAGAAAACAATTGTAATTAGTTTACAATTTAAATTATGCGTAAGAAATAAAAATGACAGGGAAATAGTATTGAACACATGAAAAAGGGAGGTGTAGAAAGGCAGTGAAAGCCCAGACTGCAGCTAAAATCTCTTAGTTATTCATTATAAAAATATGTATAGACTTATAAAATACTAAATAAGAGGAGATAAAATACTAAATAAGGATCAGATTTGATAGACCAGACCCAGAGAACCATCAAGATTTTTACACTTTGTTGAAGTCTGTGAAAAGCATGTGCCTTCACTCTTCAAATGAGAGGTATTTTTAAACTTCCATCACTAAAAAAGCCTTTAATATATTATAAAGTATTAAATACATTTCAGTAGTTCAGTACTTGCTCCTTGTGAATAAAAATAGACAATAAACATACTGTACCCATTGGCTACCTCTAGTTTGACCATTTAGGACTTTATTATGTGACTGGTTATTTCTAACATTTTGTCTGTGTGCTTTTTTTTGTTGTTTTTAAAGTGCCCATATAGCACATAAAAGCTCCGTCCTCTGTCCACATCTCATTTGCATTTAAAGGCACATACAAAAAACGTGGTGTTTTTGGTCAAAACCAAATTGGGTCAAACTTACACTATAATAAATGATCCTTGAGGTGATTTTAACAAAAACCTCACATGCACATTCTAGGGACAACAGATTTATTTGCCATCTTATGAAAAGAGGCATAAAATGTTCTCTTTAATGGACACGGCTGACATCTGAGATACTGATAGAGTCAAAGAGATTGACCAGAGCGGGAATCTCATCCTTTCAGATTCACTTATTCACCGCCTTCTTCATCTCATCCTCTAATGCTCTTCCTGTTGGATGACTCACATCTTCCAGCAAACACAGATGATGAACACATCTCGAAGCGATCCGCCACGTCACCTTGTTATGTCACTAGCTAATAGCGCTTTTAATAGTTTCTTGTCAGTGGCTCCATAAATAGACAAGACAGTTCATGATGCTAAAGGTCCTGTTCTGGCGTACTGTAGCAAAAGCTATTAGGATGTATTAAAGTTTCTCATAGACTGCACTGCAGTTACACTGTTTCTTAGAAAATAAACTCTTAAAGAACACATATTACTCTACTTCTAATTTAATTTATCTTGTAAAAAACAAACAAAACAAACAAATAAATAAATATATAATTTCATAGTAAAAATTTTAAACATTAAAGACTGGTTTACGCTGTTAAGGATAATCTCAAAGAAAGCATTTAGTACTCCAAACAGATGCAAATAAATAATGTTTTCACACATTTTGACAAAATTACAGCTTGACTGGAGAATTATGCATAATGAAAGAATTCACAGGTGATATTTACTTAGTTTTTTTTCTGTATTATTGTTATCCTGGGGGAAACATTTTGAAAATGGTTCAGTGTTGCGCAAATAATTGCAAATTATCATCTTTACAAAATGTGGAATTATGATTAAATGCTAGGTCCAGTATAAAATGAGCATGTCTAAGACAAAGGATTAAGTTCTATATGTTCTTTTATATAACTTTGTCGCCACATTTAAAATAATAATAATAATAATAATACTACTACTACTACTACTACTACTACTACTACTAATAATAATAATATTAATAATAATAATAATAATAATAATAATATTAATAATAATAATACTATTACTACTACTAATAATAATATTAATAATAATAATAATAATAATGACAATAATAATCAATTTCTTTTAAGACTGAAAGCTTGGGTTTGGTACAAAGGTAAAAACTATAAACAAAACACAATCTCTACATGCCGGCCATTTGAAAAATTCAACAAAATGAATCAGGTTATCATGAAAGGAATAGTATCACCTTCATACCAAAAAAGTTTTAAACAAACCTCTGTAGGTAATGTGTTAATGCAGTGCAGTCATGATTTAAACCACCTTCATCAGGCATTTGTTTTAAATGCTTTCCCGACAGGAAAGATCAGATAAAGGAAGGTCAGATGACCCCAGCATGTATTTGATACTGACTTCCCTGCTCCAGCATATCCTACATGCCCTAAACATGACCACAACATCCAGCCAGGAGGCTTAAAGCCCCTGCTATGGATGAAACATGTTTTGTTTATAGAAGGCAGTATGTGTGTGTGTGTGTGTGTGTGTGTGTGTGTGTGTGTGTGTGTGTGTGTGTGTGTGTGTGTGTGTGTGTGTGTGTGTGTGGGAGTACAGCTGTACCGCTACTGCCTCTTTCAGCCAGTGCCCTGGAGGCTGGATGATGGGTCTCAGCCAGGTGTGCCAGGTTACAGCCAAAAAGCAACTCGATTTGAAAACAATATACAAATAAATCAGTAACTGCTTGTTAACATAATAGTCCAGAGGAAAGCAAAACGAACAAAAAATATATATTATAACTCAGGGCAAAGATATTTCTTGTTTGTGGTGTTAATATTTCAACATTTTATATGAGAGATAAATTTATAATGGCAAACTAAAGGTAAAGGGATATTCAGGTATTCAGCATACATGCCAGCCAAAAGTTCAACATTCATTATATTCAAACACACCAGTTCATTTCACACTGCTGCTAACTTCCAGAGTGTGGAAAAACATGAGCTCTGGGGTACAAAAGTGAAGAATAAACTGCCATATTTTTCTGAATACAAGTCATGATTTTTTTTTAATCATTAGAAATGTAAGCATTGTAATACAAAAGCAAAAAAATCAGTTTCATCAATTTTCATTTTGATGATAGAAAACAATTGAGTGTATTGTTTTGATTGTTCTTATAACATCCCTGAATCATTAATTTCAGCATTTATTTATTTATGGCTTTTTCTTCATTTCTACAACTTCTGGATTGCTATGTTTGGTTGTTTTGTGTACCCAATGTGGAAAAACCTATGTACAATATATCTGAAAGTAAATTTGGAAACTGCAATACAAACTAAATTTACAATAAGTAATTTGTTTATAGTAAAAGTAATTTACCGAGAATGTCAAAATGATTTCTGCCTATTTTACCTTTCTTAATTCACCTTCTGTTCTAAATATTAACAAATAAATAAGCAAAGTCAGAACCATTTTTATGATGTTAACTACAATAAAAAAATGCTTGTTGGGTGTTAAAACATAACCTCAATGAGTTTCCTTGACTGTCCTCCTGACAGTGTAAGTTTTGCAACTAAAAGAGTAACTAAGATACCCTAAAAAATTAAAGTGCGAATGAAATCAAAACTAACCATATGATTTTGCTAGCTCACATTAGGGCTGTGCGATATGGGCAACAGAAACCTATTCTTGAACAATATTGTGATTTGGATTTAAACACGATTTTGACACACACTGAGACATTTTACAGTGTGATTATGAAACATATTTCCAAAGGAAAATAATTATATCTTTATTAAAGACCTGTAACATGTCTCTAAAACAGAAAAAGGCAAAAAAATAAAACTCACCTAGTAAAGATGTAATAAATAATCCCTAAAACAGACCTATACGGCAAAACAAATAAATAGACTACTGTGTGTGTTCGTCATCAAACACAAGGGTCTGATGTTCTGTTTGACCACGTCAGTAGTTGTGTCTACTTTTGTATGTATCCAGATTTTTTTTTTGCCATGCATTAAAGATCAGAGACCTCTTTGTGATACTGCCATGAAATAGGTCGTTCACAAATAGTGTCATTTGCGCACGCATATTTGAAGTGACGTGTGTGAGGATTCCATGCACACCCAGTTGAAAACGTCTCTACTTTCAGAATGTTGCATGCGCACCACAAGTCACGTTACAAGAACTGAGTGATCAGCTTCATCCTTTGTATGGAATATACACATTTCGGTGGACTAATTACCTCAGACAAACACAGAACACCCAAACACCCAGTGCTTTTTAATTTTCTCCATAAATAAAACTTGTACTGGACCTGCAGCAATGTTTTGTTAGCTTGTCATCCTCAAACGATTTCTGGCTGTCGAGACACAACAAAGGAGCATGAGTGCAAATCGTGTTGAATACTGAAGGAAGCGACACACCTCGCGCTTTCCACATGCTTTTAAATGTAATTTGTGACTGACAGGTTTACAAATTACTTGACAAACAATTCATCTGTGAATGTCATTTAGACCAAAAAAATTGTTTGCCCTTTTAATCTTTAATTAAAATCTGAAAATGCACTTTTTTGTTTTTTTTTAGTTATGTGATTTTTAGGATTTAGGCATAGTAAACATACTTAACAAGCCACGTCCACTGTTTTCTCATTTAATATTCTGGTACTCTAGGAACTGTCACAATATGAAAAAACGTTCACAGCTTCTGGTTCATGTGGACCCTAAGGTTAAATAAAAATGTAAACAAAGAAACAATAAAACGGACTTCATATAGGCCCTATACTATAACACAACCTCTTTTACTTTCTGATTTCATTATAACTTCAACTTTCAACCATTTGATTACAGTGTATGGCAACATATCAACTTGTTTTTTACAATAATTAAATCAATTTTCCCTGTTCTGAATACTGATCAATTTAAATGACTGGAGGAGCATTAAACACGTTCCTAAAAATAACACTACATACCAGTGAGTCCATGTTCAAGCTCCAGTCAGACATGGAGGAAGGGATTTGCGTAAACGTGCACATCATTACCTATCAACAATTGCAGGTGATATCTCTCAGAGCGATTGCTCATTTTACATGCGAATCCCTGCCTCCCCAAACCCCCGTTCTTGACATCTGCTCTATGCCCAAACATCTGCACAGTGTTACTCTAACTCTTCTCACACACATAGCTGCATTCCGCCAAGCCAACCGCCGCCGCTAATAAATGACGAGGTGAATTGTGGCTTTGAAGGAAACTTCATCTCTCCTCTTTGGGGCCCCAAAAGTGCTCATAAATCTTGGGAAAAGACAGTATTAAGCATACCACAGACTGCAAGTTTAGCCATACAAAACACGGGTGAAGAGAAGTTCAGGGCACTGCCGTCTCACTCAGGTAGAGTTAACAAATAATGAATTATGATTATTCGTGTTCAGAATAAAAGTTTGTGTTTACATATTTTTTCTTTATTTTTGAGTAAACAATCGCTTTAACTTCTGTAAAAGAAGGAAATAGGAAACAGAAAGAGCAAAAATGACTGAGACACTGATAAAGTTGCGGCTTTTGACCAAGTAGCATGCAGTTGTTGATATGTTCTGATTGCGATTTAAGATTGAACGCTGTTTAAAACACAATAAGTACTGATCTCAAAGAATTCTTGTGACAGTCGAAAAAGTTAAGTGAATAAATGCTTTGCTTATTACTTTTTTACTTATTAAAGACACTTTTGTTGAAGGATAAGTAGAAAGAAATAATAAAATGTGCTGAATAAACTGAAAACTAAGATAAAGTAACTTTGATTAACGTGCGGCTTTAAACAACTAATATTATTTAAAAAAAGGTTGGACAAACCTAAATATATAGGTTGTAAAATGATCAAATTAAGTTGGCATTACTTAAAGATACACAAGCAACTGAATAAAAGTAACTTTAACATAAAAAAACTTGCTTTGTTTACCAAATAAAGTGGATGTTATTGGATTTACATTGTAAATATTAAATAAAAGTTTAAAAGGTTTTCCTTTTTATTTCATATATCAAGTTTTTAAGTTACGATAGTTCCATAATAATTTTATATAAATCCAATGATTTTTAACAAAATTCTGCGCAGAAATAGCAATAAATGCACGCAGATTCTGTGTGGCCCTAGTAATGAGCTATGGCGTGGTTGAGCGGCAAGCAATCGGAATGTTGAAGTCCACCGCTTGAGAGGCGTCCAGAGAACACAGTCTTGTAAACTTTGGTTCAGAGTACAATTGTTCCCAAGGATTTGATTATTGCGGCCGCCAAATTTCCAGTAATTTATGATGATTTACAAGGACTTAAATTAAAAAACTACTACTGGCAAGTTACTGATATGCATTAATGTTATATATGTTTTTTTTGAAGCAGGAATCTCATGCTAACTATAACGACACATTATAACTAATAACTATTATAACTAATACAAAACAGAATTGCTGCCTGAGAATTTTTCAGACATACGAAAATATTGGATAAATAGAGCAAAGCCACACCACACGCAACAACTTGATCTTCCATAGTTAAATGAATTTAATTAAAAACGCACAATATTTTCACGATGGAAAGCACATTTTCATGCAGGAATGTAAGTGGTTTGCTGATGTGCTGCAACAGCTCCTTTAAATATATGATCGATGTAGCAAATTTTGATGCTCTCCCCGCCTTCGGTGTGAATGCACAGTTAAGCATTTATTTAGTTGTTTAAGCATAAAACAAGATGAAAGAAGCTTGTGCAATCACTAGCCAATTTTTTCAGCAAAAAACTTTCTATTTTAAAGACATGGTGCAAAAAAATGGAATGGAATGCAGTGCTTCTAGTCTGTTTGGATACCCACTTTATATCATATCAATCAGGCAGTGAAGATCACTGATTTAAATCTGATCTTAAATGTGGTGATTTTATAATGGAGCAGCAGTTCACCGAAAGCGCTTGGGCTGGCTGATTGAAAATTAAAAGCCCAAGTGCATATACTGTACCACATTGATGTGTGGCTTTAAAGTATAAAAGAGTACATTTTATGTCAATTTAAGGTTTGAACTTAAAACTATAAATTGCAAAATGTTAAAATTAAGTGAAAGTGATGAAAGTGCAAGTTGAAAACAGTTCAAACTTAAATAAAAAAAAGAGAGTTTAAAACACTTAAAAGGCTGATGCAAACATTTGCCACACTTAAAAAAAGTTAAACAGTACAACAGTGCAATATTTTTATATTGTATATTTAAACAAAATAAATAAAATTTTATTTTAATATACATTGCATCTATACATACACATACTATACATATAAACTTTTATTGTGCATTCGATTTATCACAATCAATCGTTTGACAGCAATACACTCAAGTATTCCCACCACTGGATGCCAAATTCCCAATAGACTCAACCCAAACTCACTAGTGAAATCGATACTACAAGATCCTAATGTCACTTACTGTTGAATCATTCACCGTATTTCGAAAGCTCTGCACATTCAGCTAGATCTCAGCATGTACTTGATACAGTATTTAACACTCTGTGATATTTTATTGATCCTGTCATATCAGTGAACGCACCCCCCTCTCTCTCATACTCCGATCAGTGTGTAGTAATGTGTGAGTCTCACTGCTCGACGCATTAAAAAACAATCAGCTGCAACTTGGGTGTCTCCGCACTTCATCTGCTCATGGCAATTTCACGGCCGCGGCACATGAATGTTTGAGCTGGAGTGTCTGGAAGTGCAGTGATCCCGTGTTTGAGGTTGCGTGAAGGAGGAGGCTTTCTAACTAACCCCTAACAAGAAGCCTGGAGACCTCCAGCGGTATCCACTTATAATCTCTAAATATTAGCCTGACCTCTCAGCCGGTCGCTTCCTCCCCGCGGGCAGACAGGAAGAGGGGTTTCCATTGGCCGTGGAGAGCACTCCGTCGGATCAAACGTTCATCTAACACGCGACTCGGTGAGGCTTTGATCGTTTCGAGTCCTATTCAGCGACAGGAAAGGATTGTGTTTGAAGGAGGTTTACGGCAATGAGCGTGAGAGAGTGTGTACACTTTAGAGGCATCGACTGGGCTCGAGTGCCGTTCCTCTAAGTGTGTGCATTTACTGGAACTTTTGGAGAGCACTTGCTTTTCTGAAAACGTTCTTGTAAATGTATTGAGACCTGCTGGCCTCACCTGTAAAATAATAATAATATGAATGATAAGGTCGATTATTGAGCTCTTCAGATGTGAAAAAGGAGGTGGAATCATAATCATTATCTGGTCACTTAGCCTAGTTTAGGCATGGGCCGGCATAAGTTTCTGACGGTATGATAACCTTGGATAAAATGTCACAGTTGTCGTGTCATGGTATCACGGTATTATGATTACTGCCTTAAAATAAGTTATTCTTAAATGTCAGGGTAATTTAATAAATAAATAAACTTAAAATGTTCCCATTCAACAAAGTTCATTTTATTTTATTTTGTTTTTTATAATATTTGGGAACAGTAAACATGTCAGGCTAAATAATTAAATAAAGCACTACCTTCTGCTGTCTTTATTAGTTTCAAAAACACTGATATCTTTACAGCTCATTAAAAAAACACATTGAATGTGCAGTAGGTTTGTCTTCACTCTATTTACAAACATTTTTTATTGTGCTTGTAGAAAGTCTCTTCCTATTTCAATAGTAATGTTTAAAATAGATGATCTAAATGTATTTATATGTATTTTTATATTCTGGGTAAGGTATAAAACTAAAAAAAGTTCATTCAATTAAATATTGTCAGGTCAACAATTCCCATAACTCTGACAAGTAGCCCAAACTGTCTATCAACAAATGTAGATTTGTACATCTGTGCATCTGTTCAGGCAGATCCACCATTAGCGCATGCACGAGTGGTGTGTTCACGACACATGCACAAGAGAGAGAGATAAGAATAGTAAAAACAAATGATGAATAAAAACGTTTTAAAATCCTGAATCAATATTGGAGTTACACTTGCATGCTGTAGGAAGGACGACACCAGGGCTGAAGAATTTCTTTGAGACAGGTAATGTTTTGTTTTAAAATTATGTTAGTCACGCAAGGCTGGTGTAGATTTTGTTGTTACGAATGGGTTACATGCACAGAAGTGTTGTTCAGTTACTGAAATCTTCTTGTGAAAGATTGTGACTGTTTTCAGTTTCATAAGGTCCTTTTACAGCATTGATAATGTAATTTTAATTTAGTTTAACAACAAAACATTAGTAAAAAGCGCTATTCTGCATAGTCTGCTTTACTGAGCTGAAGTTTGTTACATATTCACATTGGTTTATTTTTAGAACAATGACAACCTGTGACGTGTTCTCTATATAGCTTACCATACTTTAAATATTCGGTCTGAAATAGCATGCAAGTATGGCTTAGTAATAAGTGTAATTCCTGCACCCTGCCAGTATACAGTTGTCGCTTTAGAACAAAGCATGTGAGAGAGTGAGACAAGCTGTCTTTGCATGCATGAAATATTGCACATTATGACAAGTTTTGCTTGCTGAACAATTAAAAACGTGGTAGATATAATACAGTTTTTCATTCAGAATTGTAGTATTATAAAGTACTATACAGTTTTCTAACTGACGAATGACATGGTATAGAGGGTTTCTGTCATCTTAAAAGTAGATAGATTCAAGATTAAGGTGTTTCAGAAGGCATGGCTTTGGATGCCAGGCGAGGGACTACATTTTAAAGACATTATGCTAACCGGTTAGCATTATGGCAGATCACCTAGTGCACCTTTAATAAAAAAAAAAAAATTTAAAAAAATAAAACTTCCATATACAATAGGAATGATATAACAAGATTTTAGCAGTTTTAAAACCTTGACTTTTCCAAACCGCAGTAAATCTTGAAACCTGTTATTGTCCTATCCCTGGACTAGACTCCTAAAAGTGGATTGACTGCGAATACTGTTTAAAAGCTGTAAGATTTCTTAAAAAGTGTTGCGTTTATGTAAGGTTTTAGTAAAGTAAAAAACATTAATATTGTGAATTATTATTACAATGTTTATGTTTACTTTTTGTGGAAACTAAATTATATTTATATATTTTTTAAATTTCATATAATTAAGAACATATTATTATAATTACAAAAAAGTATGAAACCATTAAAAAAAAACAAAATATTAAATACTAAAATACTCTAAAATGTTATTTTAAATTAATTTTATTGTATATTTTAATAAACATTGTCCATGAATTGTCTGTTTTGCATTTATTCACGTTTTAAAATTGCATTATAAGACCTTGATCTCTGTTCCAACAATGTTCAATATTGTAAATTTAAATCTGCAGTTTCCAAAGTGACTTTTATTGACAGTCAAGAATCAGTTTTAAACTCATTGAGCTATATGCACAGCTAGTTTTTGTTTTAGCCAATGATGATCTTCTGGTGAAAGGTTTATGACTATTTTCAATGTCATAAGGTTTCTTTAACAGCACCAATGTTGCAATGTAATTCAGATATAATCAGTTAAATAGACTTATCCATCTATTTGGTTGTTAAAGCGCAAAAAAAAAGACTGTTTCACCGTCATTATTAGCAGGCTAGCGCAGAAACACCATTAAAAATACTGGGGTAAAATTAATTTTCATGTTTTAAAGACGAGGCACAGAATTTAATGCAGTGCTTCTTGTTTGGTCTGAGACCTACTTTACATCGTATCTCAGCCAGAAAGTGAAGAACGCAGTGATTTTGTATGGGATGACAATTCACCGGAAGCGCAGGGGCTAGCTGAATGGAATTCAAGGCTGTGTTCATATACCTCATTGTCTGGTGTTGCTATAAATATTGGTATCAAAATATACACCTAATTTTTTTCTTACAACGAGTTCATATTTTATTTTGTAATTACACAAATTTATTTCTTAAAAATTTATTCATTATCTTTTCGGCTAAGTCCCTTTATTAATCTGGGGTTGCCACAGCGGAATTAACCGCCAACTTAGCCAGCATATGTTTTACGCAGCGGATGCTCTTTCACCCGCAACCCATCACTGGGAAACCCTTACAAACTCATTCACACACATATACACTATGGACAATTTAGCCTACTCAATTCACCTGTACTGCATGTCTTTGGACTTTGGGGGAAACTGGAGCACCTGGAGGAAACCCAGGCAAATGCAGGGAGAACATAAAAACTCCACACAGAAACTCCAACTGACCCAGCCGAGGATCGAACCAGCGACCTTCTTGCTGTGAGGCGACAGCACTAACTACTCCAACACTGTGTGGCCTTTCTTAAAGGGTCACGAAACACCAAAACACATTTTTTGAGCTGTTGACAGTCGTATATGTGTCCCACACTGCTAAAAACACTATTAGGACACCTATATTTCACTAAAAAGTGTAAATTGGTTGTTTTTGCGTTATTTCAAGCAAATTTGTACTTCCTGTTTGAAACGAATTTTTGAAGCTGCGTCACGGCCATGACATAATAGCGTGTATTCCAGCGTGCAGACTGGGCGTCTGTGCCAGATTGAGTCTTATTACGTCTTACAGTGTGATGCATTAATGCATGAGTAAGGCTTGGGTCAAACCAATCAGCGCGATCTATTGTGCAACTTCATTAATATTCATTATTGTCACCGTGTTTACACCACAAAGACGCCACGTTGTGTTGGCAAAACAAGCGTGAAGTGTTGCTTTTATAGTTTGCTGCAGTTAAGTTTCGTTTTCATTTTCTCTCTGTGAGAGTTTATCTGGATCACGTGTGGATTAACAGTGTACGCGACGCGCGACAACAATAACTTACGTGTCTAAGGAGGATTATTGTTTACCTGAGAGCTGTTCTCATCTGCAAACGCTGAGATCTGGATTTGCTTGTAGTATTCTCTCCATAAAGACGCGGCTCTAGTTGCTGGTGATTGTTCTGTCTCTACAGATTTGGTAAGTGAGCGGCCAGTGCTCTTTGTTTATTCAGTTTGTTCGTATCGAATTAAGTTAACTATTGCACTGAGTGCAGAAATGTTAGCACCGCATTTTGTGACTGGAATAACACACGCGGCTTTCTGACACTACCTGCCGTGTGCATTTAAGTTTCCGGGAAATGCAGAGTTTTTTTTTCTCTCATTCGCTGTGCGGTATCAAACATTGCATGAAAATACACGCTTGCAGCAGTTCCTCGAATCAAATATCTTGTTTGTCGCGAGAGGCATGAAGGAATTCCCTGAATGAAAGAGCCAAACTGCAGTTAAAGTCCAACATTTAATAATTTGGCAAATAATTCGACTACAGATGTCCATGTAGGTTAAACACCATCACTTTCTCCTGTCTGTGTGGGTGTGTATTTTGACTCTAAAACTCGCGCGTGCACAAATAGACACTCCCACACCATCCCACTTTAGTTCCTCCGACACTCCCCCCTAAACAGAGCTGGACACGCCCACTTTTCTGACTTTTTCCAAAGTAGAGGTGTGAAAACACCCTGCTGAAACAAGGGGGTTTCATGGCCCTTTAAAAATGCTAACTATAAATAAAATGACAATAGTTATTCAGTGACAAAATTACATTACCAAAATAAAAAGTATTACGGTCTTTAAAAAAACAACATCTAACTGCAATCCTTTGACACAGTAATTGATGTATGCAGTGACTGAAATCCAATGACAAGCTGTCACAGGAGATCCCATAACGTCCCAATGTTATAACACACACACAAGCCCATGTGCAGTCACGTCAGCTAATGATGCTTCAATTATACTCCAAACATGCCTCCATCGGGTAAACATCCTCCTTTTCCCAACCAGCACAAATGCTTTCCTGATTCGCAGCAAATTAGACACATGGCAAATAATACCTAACTGGCTGCTGTTGTGTTTGCACTATGCATGCATAAATGAATTGGTAAAAAGGGGGAGCGGGGCTAATGGTTAAGATGCAATGTGCGTATAATTGTACAATTAGGCTCTTATCATCATGTAGGACCTCACCATTACTGACTGCTATTACAGAAAAATAATAAAATGGTAAACAGATTATGAGTGCAATATTATTACTAGGTGAAATTGATAGATTCATTTAGCGACACTTTGTGATTCATTTGGTCTCTCCCTTGGTACAGAAGTGTGCTAGACTATCAGAAGCATGCTTTTACTGGCCAGGAAAAGACTCACAGAAGAGGTAAACAAAGATTTTACAGTATGGCACATCTCTTTAAGTGTGTCCATGTCCAGCAACACAGAGACGCCTCCAATCAAAGACTCCAATTTAAATCAAGACAAAGTGCCTTGACTAATCTCTTTAACAAGGTGACTTAGAGTCAGAGTGGTCTTGTAAATGATCAAATTAGTTTGAAGAGCATGTGAGCACTCACTGGTTGAAAAGGGTCTGGAAAAGTGGAAATGTTAACCTACTTTGTATTTGTTTCATCCAAAATATTACCTATATATGACTTATTTTTGCTGTTCTGTTGAGAGAACATTGTATGGACAAGAAGCAACATTGGACAGAGAGGGATAGGATCAGAAAAGGTCCACGAGCCAGGATTCAAACACAGGACACCTAAATCGCAGTTGGGCTACTGATCACAAGGCTATTGGCTACAAGTGTGACGATATGTTTATAAAACAGTTCGACAGCATAATCATGTATATAAAAAAGAAAATCAAACACGAGAGTCTAAAACTCTTTTGTACAACAAACTAAGTCACCTACATAATTTTATACCTAGTACTCGAATGATTCTCTAGCATAATATCTAAAGTTGGAAGTGCTGACAAAACAGGTGATTTTGCTCACATTTTAAGATTATAAGGCTGAATGACATGAAATGTCATTTCCCATTCACTGTTGCAATCGAGAAATCACAATAATTAACCCTGAAAAAGCCAAAGCAGCGCAAACACTACCAGATTACTGTTGTTTTTTGCAAAAATTAAAAACATTAAACACATGCGGGCATTTCCTCTTTCTTTCTTTTTATTGAACAAGTCTGCAGTTGTGAAAACAGAAGACTCATTAGAAACAAACAGATGGCCAACCAAAAAGTAACTTGGGGTTATACAAAGAGTGGCCAACACAAAACACATACATTCCTGATATGCGAATCCCATCTCACACTCAATACACTACAATTACTATGGTATAAATACAGCACTGTAACTCAAAAAAAGAGAAATCAACATAGAAAGTCACTTACTAGTTTAATAATGATTTAATCGGTTGAAGTTAGAAATTATGCTGAGTTTTTCTCCTCTAATGGCTTATTATGCCATCTCTGTCACCACCTTGTGGATGGACAACATCAACCGCTTTGCTCTCCTCAGTATGACAGGCTAAT
>NC_141033.1:27907500-28052500 GCF_052040795.2 Danio rerio
GAGCATGATAGAGTTTCTTTTCTTCCAGGCTTTGTTGAAGGAAGCTGAGCAGATCTCGTAATCGGCTATCGAGATTCTGCGGCTGCCACATTGCAGGACGTTTACTCAACAACAAATGCAACAGCGCTGTTTTTATATAATAATTACAAAAGGCACTTCTCCCCGTCAATGTGGTCTGCTTTTTGTGCAAAAAAGCAACTATTTGAAGGCAATGAATGTGACAGGAATTTGTAGGAAGGCTTTTCGCTAGGTGTTTAAGCAGATTCTTTTCATAAACGCTTAGCGAGAGTTGCCAATGAGTGTCTGAGGAGTTGCTAGTGTCAGATGGGAAATGAGAGATGAGGTAAGCATCCGTGTTCTCAAACTGAACAGCAGGGGTAAGATTAAGAACGACTGTCTTTCCGGATGGAAATTTGATTTTCAGAGCTCCAGGAAAGTCCAGGTTTCGAAATGCCAGCTCAAAGTCGTACTTATGAGAGATTTTGCCCCAAGCTTTGCTCACAGAGATCTGGAACCATCTCATGATCTGACCTTTTGACAAATATGTGGTGTCCCTTGCACAGAGGAGCTCCGGCAAAGCATCGTCCTCAAGTACTTCACACTCATTTCTATTGTGAAGCAAACACAGCATATCATCACCAAGATCAATAGAGCCACAAAGACAATCCGTGCCATTTCCACCGGGTTTAATGAGTTGAATCCTTCCACATCCCTGCAGGTCTAGTGGGATTTCAGTGGAAGGGTCGCACCAGAGTTCAAACTGAAACCTGAGTGGTTGCGGAGGAGAAAAAGGCACAATTAGGTCACATGTAGGAGGTTTAGAGACCCTCCAGGATTCGAACATACTGCCTATCCCAGCAAAGTCCTCAACTTCCAGGTCAGCTTTCAGGTCACAAATACTTCTCAATGCCTCCAGCAAATCATCAGCAAAGCCCTCAATAAATTCCCGCACTCTACCACTTTCATTGGTGTAAGGAAAGAAGCGGGTCTTGCAGAAGTTATTTAGGGTACCTCTATCTAATGCGATAGACTTAGCGCTGTGATAACCAGTACTGCAATCTCCATCTTCGTCTTCTGCAGGGTCTGGAATTTCAGCAGGGATTAAATCCTGCCTGCAAACCTCAATCGTGAAGAAAATGACAAGGCAGAGGGCACTCCAAAAGTACCAGCCATAACCGTCCTGATCACCGATCACAGATGTTTCATTCTGTGAGATCTCCTGCTCCAGGCGCTTCTGTTCAGCCTCAAGTTTCTCTTGGTGCTCTTTCATCCGGGCCAGGAGGTCTTCATCTTGCTCGGGGACGGTGGTGTTCTCGTTGGGGAAAAGAAGGGGGTGGTTGAGGATTGCCGCTACTACCACCATGCAAACTCGTGCAATCGCACCTTGCATCCTTTAGTGTGTGTCTGGGAAAACACATTTTTGGATTACTGTCAGCATCTTGTAAGAAAACACTTCTAGCTTTTGTAAGAAAAAATAAAGCATGCCATTGTCAGAGTGCTATTTGTAAACTCGAATACGAAGACTGTCCTGCACCGGGGAAGGAAGTCAGATAACCCTTAATAAACATGAATTAACCCAGCTAGATAACCTGGGAAATGCTTAATTACTTTTTCTGTTTCATTGGGTAAAAGAAAACTTATGTAATCTGATCTCTGCAAAGAATTTAGACATTTTGACTTGACTAAAGCCAAGGATGGAATGTTGTATATACACTGAGGGGGAAGTTATGTAATTGGTTTATTTATGGTGTGGCACTTAAGAGTCTGAGTGACTCTTGGTATGAAGCTGATAAAATGCCATATTTATACTGTTTGCAAGCTACTGGCACATTCCATGTATCTGGTACACTTTGGTGTCCAAAAATTTTTTCAAGGATTGGAGACATGTTTTGTTAGTCTTGTGTACAGACATTAAATAGAAAAACAGCCTTCTGATTTGATATCTTAAGTTAAACATTATTTTTAGTTTTTTATTTACACTTACAAGTTACATGAAAACAACTGGTAATACGGCAAGTAAACGTTCTTATTCTTTTTTTAAATTGTACTGTTAACAAAACTTCTTATGCTTAAGTATAATCAAGTTATTTTAGCAATGTTTAAATAATTATTTTCTTTAGTACATAGGAAATATTCAGTCCTGAAAAATGCAAAAATAACTGTATTTATGCACTTTTTATGCACTTGGTTTCAGGTTGCAAAAAGTCAGAATTTTAGTCAGAATTTTGTAAACAGTGCAATTCTTGTAATGTTTTCGAACATGGCACCAAGGCTACATTGATTAAAAATACTATAAAAACATAATTCTATGACATATTATTCAATTTAAATTAATTTATTTAGGATTTTAACATAAAACCTTAATGCGATTCAAATGTGAAAATGTGAATTTTCAAGTACTGAATTTTCAAGTTTATTCAAGTACTCAGTGTGTCACATGATCTTTCATAAACTAATTGAGTAAGCTGATTTGGAGCTCAAGAAACATTTATTATTGTTATCAATGTTAGAAACAGTTTTTCTGCTCCATATCTTTTGTAAACTATGATACATTTCTATTCAAACATACAATAAAATAAACCTAATCCCCTTTTATTCATCCTGGAAACATTCAATCATACATATGTTACATGCATGCATAATGTAAAAAAAAATAATTTCTTTAAATGTCATTTTGAAAAATCTAATCATCAAAGAATCATAAAAGTAAAACGTGTCCATGTTTTCAGAAAACGATGCTGAAAAAACAACATATCATGAAAGATGGTAATATAAACCTGTAAATGAGCATTAATAATAATAATAATTAATAAGTGCATTAATAATAATGAATTATTAAAAAGCCGCAATTTTGCATATTTGACAATCATATTACAATTAAAATGGAAAGATTTTTTATATTGGATTTTTCAATAAATATACGCAGCCTTTCTGTGATCATAAAACAAACAAACAAACAAAAAAACATTGTGCATTTATAGAGCGAGATTCACACAGGTGGGTGGGTTTGACAAACCATCTGTAGAAACTTCTCCCTAACTCTAGCACTTATTTTTCTGAGCACAAACAATTCCTTTTTATAACACACTTCTTGTGTGTACTTCCTTGTGGAGTTGTCAAGATACCATAAATTCATGTCACGATACTACACCAGCTGAAGTATCACAATACAAGGTAGTATTTTTATACTGTATTAATTTATAATTCAAATCTATGAAACGAAGCAAACAGTGAGAAATACTATATTTTATATGTTGTAATACATATTATTTATTAATTCACTTATTATTGAAAAAGTATTATTCATACAGACTTTCTCTGCTTTATTTGTACTGTGACTCTTTTGCTGTTATAATAATAATAAAATAAATAAAATCATTGATTGATTGAATCATTTCACATGCAATATTAACTATTGTAGAACTGTTAATGATAATACTACTGTTTAAAAAAGTATTTTAGAGCCACAGTATCGGTAAACCGTGCAACCCTACAGCCTTGTCTTATTGAATCACTTAATACTTCTTTAATTTAAGCCGTTTTGGACAAAGACATCTGCTAAATGACTAGATGTAAAATTCTACCAAATCTTAATGTTTTCAAACCTAAGACCTGTGGTGTAAGAAGATCAAACAGCTTATTAAAAAAAACTTTGACCATGTGATTCATTCTGAAAGTTCATCACCTTCTCCCCACTGTGCAGAGGAAGGGGTGGTTTCTATTTTCTGTTTTACTTCTTATTTCCGTTCAGGCCCAAATATGTGCCCTTATTAGTGTATTCTCTTTATAAAAGAGAGATACAAACAACTTGGTCATGATTTGGAATTGTACATTAAATAAATATTAATGAAAATAAATATCCATGTGAAACTGCATTAATATTCTTAGTTAAACATAATAAAACATCATCAAAATAGGTCTTCATAGTTTACATGATGCCAGCATGGGTATCTGACTCACACCAGTCGAGCTCCAGTGAAGAAATTAATTGTGGAATTGGTGTGGCGCTGAAAAGATTCCCACAATCCACAAAACACTAAAAGGGCGGAGTCTAGACAATTACAACATTACTAAACAAACATGAAAACAGTTAGACACTATTACGACAGAAACACTGTTCAAATGCGGGACTTTAATGATTAAAGTCACTGGTAGGTTTAAGAAATGAGCAAACGCCTCAAGCGTGAAGATCAGAGGGCGGTGACGCAATAACTAACGACTACAAGGCAGAGCATCTTACAGCTTCTCCTTCAAAACGACACAATCTGCTTATTTCAGTTTTACGTTGACGTCTTGCGATGTTTTACGAGAGTCTTGTTGTGTTTTATTGTTGTTTTTATCACAGCTGTTACGGTCACTTGAATAATTTGTAACGATACCACTCGTGGCGGGTCTTTCTTTTAGCCAAGAACACAATAGTAACTTACACCGTAATCCAAGAGTTAAAGTCCAGCGTTGCTCATTGTTTCAGCCTGAAACTGAACCGACACGAGAGAAAGCGCGGTTCCGTTACTCCTCGGTTTCCTCATCTGCTCCACACGACGACTCGAAGCTGCTCTCACATCCAGGAAGTGACCAGTGAGGCCGTTTCGCTCCTCTATAAAAAGCACGTGGGTCAGACTCAGCCCCGCTCTTGAGTCAACATCAAATGTCTCACATACTCACGCATAGAGAGACTATTCTCTGGGGACAGCACACACTTTCCTCGACGTGAGGAAAAGTTCTAAAGTCACCACTAGTTACAATTTTATTATTAGTTCATATGGATGTCCATGCAATTAAAAATAAAATGCTTAAATACAAATGAGCATAACTTCCGTGTTTGAGAATTAAAACATTATTAATAAGTGATTTGCCGAGATACAACATACAGATCAGGTTTAATACGTTAAGGAAAATTATAGGCTTAAAGACATGCGCAGTGGCTGCTTAAGTCGAAGGACAGATACGCCCACAAGAGGTCGCTACCTCACCAAAATTCAACAACAATGGCGTTTTAAGAGACAGTGGTTGTCAGAAAACCTGTTGACAAGAAGATCATTTCAAACATTTAAGAAATGCTATTGTAATGGGTGCTGCTAATCTTGGTAATTAAGACTTGGTAGCGATGGTATGCTGTTTTTTATTTCTACTTGCTGTAAACTACAATAACAGGTGATGTAAGAACAGTTGATAGTCTGATTTTTACTTGCAGGTTGTACTATTTTACTTAATTTCTAATTATAAGAACATGTAGGTGGCACAGTGGGTAGCACCATCGCTTCACAGCAAGAAGATTGCTAGTTCGAGCCTCGGTTGGGTCAGTTGGCGTTTCTATTTGAAGATTGCATGTTCTCCCCATGGGTTTCCTCTGGGTGCTTTGGTTTCCCCCACAGTCCAAAGTGGTATATAAGTGAATAGGATAAGCTAAATTTTCCGTATTGTATGTATTTGTATGGATGTTTCCCAGTGATGGGTTGCAGCTGGAAGGTGGTGGTTCATTCCGCTGTGGCGACCCCAGGTTAATAAAAGGAGTATGCCAAAAAGAAAATGAATGAATGAATGTTGTGCCAGTTTAAAAATAAATTTACGTTTTTCATATCTGCATACCTCTGATTATTAATAGCAACCTGTATGTATTCATCTATTGTAAATCTCTATTAACGCATTGTGTATAATGTTCATAGTAGATCCATTTGTAAAATATCACCATATTTTTTTTATAATTGCACTTTATAGGCTAATATCTGCAGTGCTCAACATATATCGAGCATAATTGAGCACACCCCATTTTGAAAATGATTTTTTTTATCCATTTCTCAGTGAATATAAGGAAATGTATTTTGGTAAACAGATCTATTAAACATATATATTTATTAAAATAATATTTTAGTCACCAGACATATTTAGTAATTGAAATATAATAGAAACAAATTCAAGCAAAATATTGCACAAAAATTACAACCTACAAACTTTTAACAAACTTTTTCTATTTTTTCGTTTCTCTTGATTTTTCCTCTTTTTAAAATTTGTATTTAATTTTTTTTGTTTGTTTGAGTGTTCTAGTTTTTAAATCGTTATTATAGGTTATTTTGTTAGATAAGCTCCAGATTTGGCTTCAGTACTGACCAATCTAATGTATGTGCACAGATATATTGTATAGCTTCAATGTGAATTTAAAGTATAGATCTGTGAGGGTATACGTACATGTGTAATGACAATAAAGTTGAGTCCAATCTAATCTAAATGATTTTTAGTAGATCTGTAATTTCGAATGATAGCATACAAGCCTAATTATTGTTTCAGTCGCGAGAACCATTCAGTCAAGGAAATAAATAAAAAAATAAGTCATATTTGCTCTATAATTAAGCATTTAGGTACAGTTTTCATAATTATAGGTCTTAAAATAATCAGCTATCAAAAAATATCAGACGAAACCAAACCAGTTTTTAAATAATAATGTCAGGTATTTGGCGCGCGCACATCTGGGCGTGTCCAAAAAGAGATTACAGGAGCGCGCTTTTGACAAGCAAAGCCATCACTTCAGCACGCAGAGCTCGAGAGATGTGTTAATACTGATTAAGGATTCGTAACTACGTGATACAGAAAATTATATACATTTAATAAAACAGCTTTCCAGTGAGATTTAATTTATTCGAGTTTTTTTTCTTTACTTTCTGTGCAACGCAGACACAACATGCTATTTGGCGGTCATTGTCAGATAAGTAGCCTACACATTTGTTTATAGAGTTTTTAAAGAATTTTTACACATTTAAAACCACTTAGCTGTAACGTAATCTGTTAATGGATCGTTTAAAGTTGGTACTGCAATATTTCCAGTCAAATTCTGAGTCGATCTCCAATGGTATCTGTATAATACTGTCACTGATAAGCGTCAAGTTGTATACTAGTTTTGATTTCAACTGCCCCTGTTTACCGCAATATAACAAAATGTACGCAATGGGGGTCATGTTCGTGCCTCCAATTATACTTCTTCTTTTGGGAGTGTTAGTTAATCGTCATACAGGGGTGCTAATGGAAGAATGGGTCAGACCCCTTGGCAAGAGGGCAAAAAATCCGGCGGTAGTAAAGTAAGTTTGAAATTAATGTTAACAATGTTATGCGTCATAATAACATTCCTATTAATAATGTAAACATGTTAAAATGTCTTTCTCACAGATTTCTGCTGTCATCAATGATGCAACGGGCCCTTCTGGCACCCATGGTTTGGATTCTGATGACACTGCTGGACGGAAAATGTTTTATATGTGCATTCAGCATGAATGTAGACCCCAAATATTTCACAGGGATACCCAACAGCACTGGCCTGGAACTGGTCAAGATCATGGCTAAGGTGCCATGCAAAGAAGATGTTATCTTCAGAAACAGCAGTTTTAGGAAAGCTGTCTCACGCTATGTGCGTTGTTACTCTCAGGTGAGCGAGTTGTCTCAATTGTTTTTACTGTATTTCTCAAAAGTTCATACATAGCCTTCTTTCAATGGACCGTAGTTGTCATTGTCACTTTTGACTTGACAGATGCTAAGTAAGATTGAGCTGTACAAAGTTCAAAGGAACAGACCTGTAGGTGTTTAAATTCTTTCATGCTTTGCATAACCAGATGATTCATCTATTCTTCTCCTTCAATTTATCTTCTTTAAGGCAATAGGCTGGTCAATCCTCCTCTTCCTCATTTTTTTGGGTGCAGTGGCTCGCGTCATCAAGCCTTGCTTCAATCACGCAACTTTTCTCCAGACACGTTACTGGAGCAATTACCTGGACATGGAACAGAAGCTTTTCGATGAGACCTGTGTCCTTCATGCAAGAGATTTTGCCAGAAAAAGTGTGCTGCAGTTCTTTGAGAACATGCGGGAGAACGTGACTGTGAGAATGCCCCTCTCCAGTGCACCCAGATACAGCACAGTGCAAAATGAATTTGGAGAGGAAGAAGAGGAGCGTTTGCATGGTATAACCAGACAAGATCAGGTGGATCATTTGCTGCAAACATGGTACGAATGCAAACCAGAACTCGACGTGACCAAGATGGCCTATAAACCCAAAGCATGTATCACTTGGGAAGACCACAGTGGAAGGCCATTATTCTCTGATGTGTAAAACTCAAATAAAACTGATCTCAAGGAATCTTGCAAAAGAGAACACAATGCTTTTAATTGTGATATTACTATTAGATTATTGTTGAGAACATTCTGAAAGATTTAGTTTTTACCTTGTTCCAGAGCTTGCATGCTAGTGCATTTGAATATGCTGGGATTTAGTTTGTGTAATTTTGCATGTCTCTTTCCACACACATTACACAACAACCTCATGGATATGGCTTGGATGCAAATGACTGCTGAACCTCAGAAGCACCTGAAAAAAGACAATGTATTGTATATTTATGAACAGTTTGTGTGTATTTATTGATAATAAATAAATAATTATAGTTTTAGCTCTATGGGAGACACCATCACTGATTTCTGTGTTTATTGCCCATGTCTTTACATTTGACTTCGGTTCAGGTTTTAAATGATCAGTCATTACATAAATCTTTTGTCATTTAGATATACGTTTTCTCTGAAAATAAACAATTTAAGCACTAGGCAAGGTGAGGACGGAAATCACACCCATCAATGTAGGTGAGGAAAGAGCCTGAAAAGGAGGGGCCATCTGTCAGTCATGTGCATTGATGCATTAAGTTGACAAGGTGAAGTTTCATCAGTGTGGCGGATTCAGCTTTGCTTTAGCAGTCTTTCTCTCTTCATTCTCTGACAAGGCAGAGTAAGTTCTTGTTTATTACAGTACAAGTTATTATCTATTATTTCTCAACTGTAACAAGTGTATAACATTGATCTTTTTTGCTTTAAAAGGTGAAATCCCGTTTTAAAAATGGATAAGTTTCGGATTATGGTCCAGTTTCTGCAAGCCAACCAAGAGTCCTTCATGAATGGCATCTGTGGCATCATGGCTCTGGCAAGTGCTCAGATGTATTCCTCATTTGAGTTTACATGCCCTTGCCTTCCAGACTACAATTATGCCTATGGCATCGGCATTCTCATCGTTCCGCCAATATGGTTCTTCTTACTTGGATATGTAATGAACAATAACATATCAGTGTTAACCGAAGAATGGAAGAGACCCGTTGGAAAGCGCAGCAAAGATCCGGCGGTATTGCGCTATATGTTCAGCTCCATGACGCAGCGCGCTCTCATCGCTCCGGCTGTATGGATAGCCGTGACTTTAATGGACGGCAAGAGCTTTTTGTGCGCCTTCAGTCCCACGGCGGATTTATCCGAGTTTGTCAACGAGAGCTATCAAAGCTTATCACAAAAAGAGCTTCTGAAAATTCAAGCAAAGATTCCGTGTAAAGACATATTTGAAGAGCATGAGATTATTTCCAGAGAAGCGGCCACTAGGTATATTCGCTGTTTGTCACAGGTAATTGGATTATTTCATAACTTCATTCCTAAATTTTATTTTGTTTCAAATAGTAGTATTAAGCTTAACGCTGGGAGATGTAATGTTTCGCAGTTTTGATCTTGAAAAGGACACACGTTGTAATTGATTATGATTCATTAATGACCTGTTCTTCGAATGCGGTATTAGTGAATGCATGCCTGCCTGCCAGTTCTGCTGCTCCTTTTTCGTTCATAAAGGGACTTTAAAAGTCTCAGTTAAAGTACTGCAGCCATTAAGCCAACCAGCTATGAGATGAGGTAAATAATATTTACAAACTTTTATTTTAAAATATATATATATGAAATCTAGAGGGAAAATGTACTTAAAGCTAATTTATCCATCCCCAGGGCATCCAAATTGAGTGACCATTTTACTAAAGTAAAACTGGACTTTGGTGATTCAAAGTGTCAGTAAATGGCTACCATTACATTGATAATAATAATAATAATAAAATTAAAACCAGCCAAAACAACTTTAATTTTATTAGTCACAAATGGTCACAGTTTCAGCTTCTTCCATTTCAGCTTCTTTTTTCCCTAAAGAAACATATTTTGAATGCTATTGAGAGTGAGTAAAATATTAAAATTTCATTCATGAATCAATCAATTTAACAAACAATCCAAATAAAAAGAATGGATCAATAAGATGTATTCAAATGAGCAGATTATGTCCACATAAACAATTTTAAAATTCAAAACATTTTCAAAAACATTTTTTTTACACATGAGAGAACTCATGCCATTTGCACTACTTACTGTGTATTTTAGAAGGGCAGTTAGTGCAAGCTCTTTTTGGTATTATTACCATAATTGTCCAATTGGTAGATTGTTTTATGTAAAGCATCATCATGGGTAAGTTTTTCAATACAATTCAGTTAAACAACATTTACAAATATATACAAAAATATGTTGAAAATACATAAAAGAACAATAAAAATGGTTTAAGCTGAAGCATACAAGATTGATTAATAATAGACTATTAAAAATAAAAATCAATTTAACTATCAAGAAATAGTACAATGATTTAGCAACAGACGGAGCAATAATAAATTGCCTCATTGCTGACCTCACCTATATTAAATATACATAACACAATATATATTATATATATAACACAATAGAGAATTTTTTATGTAAACTTTTACATGCTGAGCCTGAGGGGAACCCAATTGTTACTGTTTTCCGTTTTATGATATGCTTATGCCTGCTTGACATTTTTGTTTAGTAAGGATCACCATCATCTAAATTAATATAAAATCTGCCTATGGTAAAGTTGTAATATCAAACATGCTACACAGAGAAATATAGATGAGTAAAGATCAGTAATATAGTGATGTGCATTTATGTAGTGCATTTATTGTTTATTGCCATACTCTTGAATACTATACAATAGTGTGAGGGTTCTCTCCACACCACCACCAGTGTGCACCATCCACCTAGATGATGCGGTGGCAGCCACAGGACAACAGCGCCAGTGTGATCACCACACTCCAGCTGCAGGTGGAGAGGAGAGACAGTGATACAGCCAGTTCAATGAAGGTGGATTGGGAGGCCTTGAAGGCCAAGACACCGGGGTTTACACAATGTTCAACAACCACAGAGAGTCAGGACCTCAATTTAACGTCTCATACAAAAGACAGTGCTCACTGACAGTATAGTGTCCCCATCACTGTACTGGGGCATTAGGACATACACAGACCGCAGGTTGAGCACCCCCTGCTGGCCTCCCTAACATCACAGTAACAGCATTCTAGTTTTCCCAAGTGGTCGCCCACCCAGGTACTAACCAGGTTCAGCTCTGTTTAGTTTCAGTGTTGAGCAGGTCTTGGGCTGCGGGTCGATATATATATATATGGCTGTGTTTAATTATACAATTGTTTTTTTTATGGCATCTAAAACTATAATGCATTTTGGTGAATAGTTTTTTAACAGTACAATTTTGGCATCCTGAAATTTCAAGTTTTGAAAATACTGTTATCCTCTTTATGTAAACTACAAAAACTAGTTTTCATTAAAGTGGTGGTGTCATCCTTATGTGCATTATTTGCTCAATCGATAGCTACTTGACAATCAAGTACGCTACAGGACCACGCTGCAAACTTGTACATTTACAAGATTATCTTTACATCTACAAAAGATTTGAGAAAGATAAATTATGTAAGGCACTAATCTGTTGTGTTTTCATTTTCTTTAGGCATGCGGATGGACCTTTTTGATGGTTATAACTCTCGTAGCCTTCTTGGTAAGGGCAATAAGACCTTGTTTTACCCAAGCTGCTTTTCTAAAAACCAAATACTGGTCGCATTACATTGACACAGAGCGCAAACTATTTGACGAAACGTGCAAAGAGCACGCCAAGAGTTTCGCCAAAGTCTGCATACAGCAATACTTTGAGAGCATCAGTGGAGAAATTGTTTCACAGCTTCCACAGTCCCCTGCAAAGAAAGGGAAAGGTAATAAAGATGAGGATGGAGAAAAACAGAAGAGTGATGAGGAGAGGCTTCTAGGAATCCGAAAAGAAGGCGACATGAACAAAGTGCTCTGGAACTGGCATACATGTAAACCTCCGCTACTGCTGAGTAAACGCACTGAAGAAATGAATGGACATGCACACTTAGATACCCACAGCCTCACTGATGAGCGCCATACCAAAAGAAAAGCTGTGGTGTACTATTCCAAAGTCTGACCTGATGGTGGTATTTAAAAAACTGAATGAAGCGCTTCACTGTGAAGATAGTTCTGTCTGCTATTGTATTTATTGCATGTCCTTTCCTGTGACTCAACCGTTCATGTGATCTATTGTAAACATATTGTTTATTTCCATAAAGAGAGCATAAATAATAGGATAAAACAAGATTAGTAACTCAATTAAGGTGTGACCAAAGTTATAATAATAATGATAAAATGATTATGATGATCTTGCTGCTGATATGATGAGTATACCACTTTTTCTTTCTCTTTTGCAACAAATTAAATCGAACTAAATTTAAGTTGGTGGTTCATTCCACTGTGGCGACCCCTTATGAATAAAGGGACTAAGTCGAAGAAAAAAATGAATAAATAAAATTTAATTTATAGGTAAATTTCACTAAACATAAGTTTGAAATAAGAAGAAGTTCATCCAATGTCAGTCATAACTCAAAAACCTATTAAAGATTGCGGATATCATTTGGATGTTGATTTGGAACTCAAGTGTTGTTTTTAAAAATTAAAGTAATTCACTGTCCTGACTGTTCATGAGTTACCTTCATGTTTAGTTGAGTTTACTTATGCTTTTTAGGCAGTAGAACATTAATTTTAAGGTTTAACCAAGCTCCTTCATTTAAAAAAAATCTAAGTTAAATTCTAGAAAGAGATGGGTATTCAGTCATACATTTAAAAATTATGAGCGCACACTAATAACTTATTATAAATGCTGCAATTTTAATAAAAGAGACCATTTTATTTCAATGTGACTTTTATGTGGTGATTTCTAACCAGGGGTATGGTGCCCACTAGAGGGCCTCAGCAAACAAGGCAAAATAAGTTTTAAAACCATTTAGGTTTTGACACAGTTGAGTACTGGTTGAGTACTATATGAAAACTATATGACTATGACTATATAGTCATATACATATATATTATTTGTGTTGATAATTTGTATTGTCAAACTTTTATAGTAGTAACTTAAACATTTTAAGTTCAGTTATTAAATCACAATAAATTCAACAAATAAGTCCAAACAACTACATACTTATATACAGTTATATATTCTACTAAATAAAATCTAATCATGAGTCACCATAATTCTTATTTAATTTAGTGACTTTGACTGAAAATGACATTTAAATGACATTAATTAACAATTTTTTATATTAACAATTTTTTTAAATGTTCAATGAATTTCTTGAAGTAAAAACATAAACAATTCCATAACTATAATAGAGTTTAATGTGTAATGCGCTAAGCTGCACCTGCCTTTGCCTTGATCTGCTCTCACCAATGCCTTGTGCATTGCCCTCTATCTGTCGAGTAATTGACAAAACAAAGAAAACTACTAAACAAACAAACAAACAAACAAAAGGTTACATTCAATTTGAAATGACAATCTCTGTCAAAGATATTTGCTCCAACCACCTGCCCAGCATTCTCCCTCTCTTCTTAAAAGGGATGGTGGGCCAAATCAAAGGTTAGAATGGGCCAACTTTGGCCCGTAGACCCTAGTTTGGGCATCTCTGCTTTATAGGGTAAAGAATATAGGGCTATTGGTGGCTGGTATTTTTTTGTATTTTTATTACAATATAATTTGAAAAGTCATATATTACCTGCAGATACAGTCCAGGGTTTTTCCTATGAGTATTTCAATGAGTGCCCTATAAAAGGCCAGGCTGCCAGGTGTACATTGCTGTGGACAATGGAGAGCTTTTGAGTCAAAAAAAAGAAAACCAGTGTCTTTGAAGGAACAACATGTGTGACTAAACATCTCATTTGCTGTGTATGACGGGGGATCCAATTCATTATTCCAATTTCGTTTGTCACCCTTTGTTTTAAACACACCTAGTTCAACTTCAAGGCTTACATAACATCATGTAATGGAAACAATGCAAAATGTCCCTATTTTTTAACAATATATTGGATGTTTATACATAGAATTACATAGTAGAACATGATAAGTATCATTTGATAAGCTTTAAACAGATTTTATTCTTATATATAGTGTTTTTTATATTGATATATTGTTATTTTTTACAAGATCTAATAGTCTTATCTGATGACATGTCACTTTAAAGACAATAGTTTATAACAAATGTTGATTTTTTATTGTAGTCGATTACTGTAGCACAACCTGTTTTATTTAAATGCTCATTAGATCCATTTAAGGCCGAAACCAGATTGTAATTGCTGATGGTGATTCACTGCTATAAATACACAACAGACAAAGCGAGGGAAGGATCTCACTTCTTTAACACAACAAATACAGCTATAGGTATCTTGTTGTTGTTGTTTTGAATACAATCTGCTTCTGGTTGTACATCATCTTTGAGGGACCATTTGTACCACCTGACAATGAAATGTAAGTGTTTATATGAGGAATAATTCAACTTTTTGGTTCATTGTTCTGTGTAATTGGTGTATTGAGGCTTGGAGAAACTAAAGCTTTTCTTATAAAGCAGTTGTTTTTATGTGACTTTATATTTCCCTGTATTTACATTTTGTATAATGAAGTTGTTTCTGATTTCACTGATTCTCATATCTCTTTTTGTCAGGGTTTTTTGCTTTAATTTAAAGAGACGACAATCACCATCAGCAAAAATAAACTGAGATACACCTCTGCAAACATACAATGTCTGTGTTTATATCAGAATACTTCAAATGTATTGCAATTTACATCAAGAATAAGGATGCAACAATCTTGAACACCGTCATAGGTTTAGGAACAGTGGTTGGTCAGACCGCTTACAACATCTTAGCTTTTAACTGTCCATGTTCCCCGAAGAAGAATTACCTGTATGGTCTGGCAGCCATTGGTGTACCAGCCCTGGCTTTCTTCGTCATTGGAGTAATGATGAATCAAAACACTTGGGACGTTGTGTCAGAGTGCCGCACAAGAAGATGCAGGAAATTATCGCTGACTGCTGCGTTTGTTCTGTTGGGATCTATCGTGGGCAGAGCAATTGCTGCCCCCATCACATGGACTGTGATTTCGCTTCTAAGAGGGGAGGCGTATGTGTGTGCTTTTAGTGAGTTCCTGAACTTCTCATCCTTGGTCAATTTCACTTCAGCTTCTCCTGGTCCAGAGATCATGGCACGGTTTCCATGTAACAGTACGCCTGTTTTGTTTATAAACTACACAGGAGTTGTTCAACGCCAGCTGAAGTATGAATCCCAGGTATTTTTTTCAGTACTTAATTGTATGTACACTGCATATTTATGATTTGCACATCTCATTTTTATTTCTTTTCTTCATCTAGCTGCTGGGATGGTTGCTAGTGGGACTCATCTCGCTCTCTGTCTTTCTGGTTCTCTGCTTGAAAACCTGCTTCTCTCCTCTTGGCTATCATCAGGAGGCGTACTGGTCTGAATACTGCGCCAGCGAACGAGCACTTTTCCAGCGTACAGCTGAAGTACACGCTAAATACCATGCAGCTGAAAATGTCAAGAGTTTCTTTGGGTTCGTGGCCTTGGAAAGTCAGGAGAAGCAGTTTTTTGCAGACTGCAAAGGCATCAAGAGCGTCATTCCCAGACTGGAGTGGAACCGCGTCACGGGTGTTTATTTGTACAGAGAGGTCGATGACGCTCCCTTGTACAGTCGCTTAAGCAAATGGGCCATGTACACAAATGAGCATGACTGTTAAGTAATTGACAAATTGCTGTTCAATTAATGTACATTAAACACACCCAAAAACTCATATCTTTGGCATGAAGGAACACCCATGAAATTTATGCCACAGACTAGAACACTTTAGTAGAATAATTTTAAAAGTATAATAGCTAAAAAAGGTATACAATTATTGAACTTTTTAATTAATATACATAAACTAAATGTTAGCATGCAATCTGATTTTAATTTAAAATCTTATTAAATATTCAATGCTGAAGTGTAACTTATTACTGCAATAAAAACTTAACTGCAACTAGAGAAGCAAAAATACAAGACAGTGCCCTAGGTATGTTTTCCCTTTGCAATGATGATGGCTTATGGATCGAGATCAAACTTGTCTGGTGTTTTATTACTGTGCTACAACCTTCGATATTAGTATGTTTTTAATAAGGCATGAGCCTACATGTGTGGTCTTCCTCTGTCGATGTTAAGGACAAGCTGTTACGATTTTCATACATTCATTCATTCATTCATTCAATTATTCATTCATTCATTTTTTAAAATAAGCTTAGTCCCTTTATTAATCTGGAGTTGCCACAGTGGAATGAACCACCAACTTATCCAGCATATGTTTTATGCAGCGAATGCCCTTCCAGCTGCAACCCATCACTGGGAAACATCCATACACACTTATTCACACACATACACTACGGACAATTTAGCTTACCCAATTCACCTATCTTTGGACTTATGGGAGAACCCAAAGGAAACCTACACGAATACAGGGAGAACATGCAAACTCTACACAGAAATGCCAACTGACCCAGCCAAGGCTCGAACCAGCGACCTTCTTGCTGTGAGGCAATCATGCTACCCACTATGCCACTGTGACGCCCTGTTTCAATTTGTCAAATGCATATTTTGTCGGACCTTGCCTCAATTTGTATGAGGATTATTACTGAAATTCCATATATTAGATTTACAGTGTAGCCAATAATATTCAGGCCTATTCTGTTAACAAAATAAAAATCATAATGTAGACTAATTTGTGTTTTTTTAGATATAGAAATGTGCACTTTCAATATATGTCGCCTATTAGCATAACATTTCCAACCACACCACAGCCTGCATTTCTCTAATAATTTGGGTGGCATAAAAATGTATTTAAACTCAACTAGATTTGGTCTAGATGTGTTTCTCCATGTCTGCTATCTAAGAGGCTTGTCTATATTATAACGTCATACAAACCAAATTGTGAAGGGACTGACTGGCAGCCATTAACACTATCAAAGTGATTAAAACATTAGGCAACATTGTTTTGTCACCCTTTACTGGTCTGTGCTTGTAACGTTTACATCTGCTGGAGCTCCCTGAGTTTAGTTGGAAAAAAATTAATGAAAAAAAAATCTGCAGTCGTGAGCATGAAAAATCCCATGACCAGATTTTACTCAGGAGCAGTGAATTTGCCACTGTTTGATTTGTGTGACTGTGCAAACAGTGCTTCATTTGTCGCTTTGCAACAGAAAATTCACTTTTAAACAGCAAAATAACGCTGAAAATTGATATTATATAATATTTAGAGCATTAACTATTTAAGTTTTTCCTTTAGGTTTCTTCTTTCACCTATTCGTTTTCCACAGTACTACAACTAATGTGCGTGTGTGATATAATTGCACGCCAATTCTGACAGACCAATTAATAAGCTGTGATGTTTTTATGACAAGAAAGGATAAAATGGTTTTAAAAAAGACTAAGGTTTAGTTTCAAGATTTACACCATGCTGTGGTTAAATAAATAAATGAATACCTTCCAAATGACTTAATTTTTTTTTACTTATTATTTAGGCTGTTACTTATTATTGTTTTACTAATATATCATATTGTATGCTAGATGTTTAATTTATTTATATTTATTGTCATAAGCTCAAATATTTCAGTGTATACCATTTTAAAGAGCCTTTCTGTGTTCACAAATGTTTGGAGGTGTGGCCAGTATACAAGCCTATAAAAATACTCTGCTTTGATCTTTGTTTAATTTTACTCCTATTATATTTTTTCCTTCACTAATTATGGGAAGAAAACATCATCGTGACAAGACTTGTGTTGTTGGATAAGAGGAGATTTAATTTATGATGTTCCCCAGCCTGTTTGAGTTAAATGCTCATACTTTCCGCTGGGGCTGAAACCAGATGTGGTTCCCGCTGGTGATTCAGTGCCGCATGCACACAATAGACAGAGCGAAGGAGGGACTTCACCAAAACATAAGCATACAGAAAGCCTACCTACAGAAACCTTATTTGTTTTAAATACTTCTTTTTGATGCCTGCATTTAGTTTTACACGTTTGTAAAACTTTGTGGATGTTCCAGCAGACTGTTGGTGCCTCATTGCAATGGAATGTAAGTCTTTCCCTTTCGGAACTGTTTTCTGTTTCTAATTCGAGCGCGGTGCCGTGCTGAGGCATGCCCGGACTAACTTTGATCATAGAGTGGCTGTGTATTTTGCATGAAATTGAGCTGAATCAGAATACTTCTACACGTACTCTCTCTTTCTGTTTGTTTCTCTTTATATTTAGAGTCTGCTTTAATTCAGAGACTCTCTGAAAGGCGTTGATTAATCAGCATTAATTCCCATTGAGGTCATCGGGACAAGATGGCAGCTCTCATATCAGAGAACTTCAAATTTGTTTCGCTCTTCTTCAAGAGTAAGGATGTCATGATCTTCAATGGGCTGATAGGTTTAGGGACAGTGGCCAGTCAGACAGCATACAACATTTTTGCATTTAACTGTCCATGTTCGCCGAAGAAGAATTACCTGTACGGTATGGCAGCCATCGGTGTACCAGCACTGACTTTCTTCGTCATTGGATTGATACTTAATCGAAGCACCTGGGATTTGGTGTCTGAATGTCGCACCAGAGGATGCCGGAAATTAACGCTGACTGCTGCTTCTGTTCTGATGGGATCCATCATGGGCAGAGCCATTGTTGCCCCCATCACTTGGTCTGTTATTTCTCTCCTGAGAGGGGAGGCGTATGTGTGTGCTTTCAGTGAGTTTGTTGACCCCTCTACACTGGATCATTTCCCTATAACTACAAAGACTGTAGAAATCATGGCCCAGTTTCCATGTAAGGATGTACCTGATCCGTATACTATTTACACTAAAGTGATTGAACGCCAGCTACAGTATGAATCCCAGGTACATATCACAATCTTTCTCTGATTAAATCAATACTTTGTAGAATTGTCTTTTTAATATGATATGCATAACTTTTGCTTTCTCTCTCTCTCTTCTAGCTGTTGGGATGGTTGCTGGTTGGAATTGTTTCGCTTTCTGTCTTTCTGCTCCTCTGTCTAAAAAGCTGCTGCTCTACTCTTGGCTATCAGCAGGAGGCATACTGGACTCAATATCGTGCAAACGAGCGAGCTATTTTCCAGCGTACAGCTGAAATACATGCTAAATACAATGCGGCTGACTGTGTCAAAAACTTCTTTGGCTTTGTGGCTTTGGAAAATGAAGAAAAGGAGGTTCTTGCAACTTGTAATGGCATCAAGAGCGTCATTCCCAGACTGGAGTGGAACCGCGTCACAGGTGTTTGCTTGTACAGAGAGGTCGAAAACACTCCCTTGTACAGTCGATTAAATAAATGGGACCTGTATTCAAAAGATTTCGGTGACTGTTAAGGCAAATAAGAAAGTTTGTAGGGGAAAATGGGGTGTTTCATTCTATTATACAGTTTTATACAGTTTCATTATATACAATTTGTTTTCCTAAATTTTTTGTTTTCTTTATGGGAAACATGTTTGCGTATGACATTGACATTTCTACTTGGATTATGTACTGAAGGGTTTTCTTGTTTTTATAAGCTTTTCTTTGTAGGTTGTGAATGCGCTACATGCACACAGACTTTTAATTTTCAGCCAGGCAGCCCAAGGGCTTCCGATGAAATGTCTTTCCATTATAAAATTGGCACGTTTAAGGTCTAATTTCTTTAAAAATCAGCGATCTTCACTGCCTGTTAGATATACAATATGAAGTGGGTCTCAGATTAGACAAGAAGCACTGCATTAAATTCCATTCCCCCCCGCCATGGCTTTAAAATATGACCGTTTATTTTACTCCAGTATTTTCAATGGAATTTCTGTGCTAGCCTGTTGCTACTGACTCATCTCTTGAACAACTAAATGAATGCTTAAGTCTATTTAGAATGAATCCTTTGTAATTAAATTACAACTTCGAGGCTGTAAAAACAACCTTGTGAAATTGAAAATAGTCACATTAGGCTTTTGCCGGAGGTTTATCATTGACTTTAAAACTCTAGCTGTGCATAGAGCCCATTTGCTGCTCAAATGGTCATTTTTATACTGTACAAGAAACTATTAAGCATCTGTTTTAAGATACACAATGTACTCTCAGGTTGAAATTACCTCTTGTTATGTTTTGCTAAGCAATAAAGACAAATTAGTGTCGATCGAATGACTAAATGCCTACTAAAACTTTTTTGATACAAGTGTGCCAAGCAAATCAAAAGTGTGGAAGTAAAAGAACTGTTCAAATGACATTATTAACACTGACTGTAATGTAAGATATTTAACAGATTCTTATATGTACTGTATAATTACCAACAAAAGTGTGTTAGGATTAAATATGAGACCATTGTGATTAAAGGATGGCAGGCATGCTATTTGTCAAGCTATATGCTATAAATAAAGTGCTTTGCGTACAAATAGGGCTATTACTCTTACTTCCAGAGCCATTTATATCGAAGTTGATTTTTGGCTGCAACATCATGGCTGTATTTCGTAACATCGAATTTTTACGAGGTGGGTTGTTAGACCAACGCTCAACCCCAAACTTGGACCATGACATACACACATACACTACGGACAATTTACTACCCAATTCAACCCCAAGTGAACACGGAGAAAACATGCAAACTTCACACAGAAAAGCCAACTGACCCAGCCAGGGCTCGAACCAGCGACCTTCTTGCTGTGAAGCAACAGCGCTACTCACTGCACCGCCCACAAATAGGGTTATTACTAAACCTAAATGCAGATTCTACACAGCTTACACTCACAAACAAGTACTATTTTAGTAGGGAATGGTAAAACGTTCATCAGAAAAGTGGTTTCTGTAAGAACTGTTCACTAAAATTGTGGAGGATTGCATGAAAGCGAATGGTAGGACATTGCTTTGAGCAAGGATAGGAAGTCATGCATGAGACGAGGCATGGATGTGACTTGAGAAGTTTTAATATCAGCTGAGCTACAGAGGTTTGATTGCACATGCTGGGATGCCTGCCAAAAGGTAGTTGAAAGAGTTACAAGAGCAACCAGTGCCACTGTTTTATAGGAGAAATTTGTGGTTAGTATGAGGTTTTCGGCTAACAGGTCATTGTCCAGTTTGACACAAAGATATTTTGCTTTCTGTGTGGGTGAGATTGCCGACTTGTCTACTGAGATGACAAGGCCTTGGCAAGGGTGCTTTTTGGCTTGATTGAACAACAGCTTGGTTTTTGATCATTTCAGCTTCAGATGATGGGCGTTCATCCAGACAGAGATGATTGCCAAGCATGCAATGATTTGTGAGGGTACCTGGTTGTCAGAGCGTGGATAAATAGAGGATTAGTGCCTAAAACTGACAATAGAAAGAAACCATGAGACATGATAAAATGATTATTTAGTTGGTGAAAAATAAAAGTGGCCAGAGTACTGATCCTTGTGAAACACTAAATGGTCATTGATAAGATAAAGTGGATCCTTCATTGACATTTGATCACATGCCCAGATAAGACCTGTTTGCACCACGTGTGATAACTATAAAGATAACTATATTAGAGTGTACAGTAGAATATACCTTTCTGTTTATTTAAGCCATGCACAGTTTTGTCATCTGCTTCTTTAAATGCTCGCAATTATCAATGGATGATAGTTTTGACTGATGGAATCAGCTTCTAAACTACCTTTTCCAACAAAGGTTCATTCTGAAAATGTAGCCCTACAAACATTTCTGGAGATTGCAAATTATGTAGCCAGAAATACGTATGACTGCATTTCATTTTTAAAACGAATGCTACGGGGCGGTATGATGCCATTTCTTATCGTGCTTAGCTGACCGCTTACCTCTGTGTGGTCTCATGCTAAGTATTTTGCCACCTCTAAAAATGTATACCAAGGTATGTAATCACCAAGAGCCTGGGTTGATTCTTTTAATGCTATTCTTTTGTGTCTATAGCAGTGCTGTGGTGTTCTTTCTTTCATTTTGGAACGATTTTGTCATTATGATCTTCTCCTTTGGCATAAACAGGCAGTTTACGGTGAGCTGATTTACATCCACTGTATTTGAAGCAAATGTAAAATTAGAATCTTAAATGTGTATCAAAAGTTCACATGAAAGCATGATTTGCTCAATGAGAAGAAAATAAACAATTTTATATTAATGTATTAATGGAATATTACAGTTTGGAAAACTGTTGGGCACGATGAATATTTTAATCCTCAAGTTTTGTATGAGAATTGTGTCCTTAATCAGGTGGAAAGGATTCTAAATGATCTAACAGATTTTTTGTTACCACATTATGAACTGCTTCCCTCTGGTAGGAGATATAGAGTCCTAAAGTATAGTCTGAACCCATATAAGAAATAATTTGTACCAGGTTCAGTGGGTTTATTTAACAAGAGTTTATCTTAATTAGCATTATATTTATTGTAACTTTGCATTGTTTTTATTGTACAATGAAAGGTCTGCAACAATATGGTGATGCCCATAGCAAATTTCCTGTCAAGGACAATAAAGTTTACTACTACTACTCAGGGCCGGAGTGGGACTCTTTTTCAGCCCTGGAGTTTCAAGCCTCAGACCAGCCCACCTCAATTCACCACTGACTATATTAAAATAAGGTTATTTCCAATTCAGTTTCTAATTACACTATCACGTCTTTTTTTGAGAAAACAGCACTTTTAGAACTTCAAATGTTCAACAACCCTTACAGTATATATATGTCTTAACAATAAAAATGAAAAAAAAAAATTGTTACTCAGACAAGGACCGAACCCAGGTTGGCCGCGTCATAATCAAACATACTAACCACTGTACCGCAACAGCTGTATGTAAAACGGTGACTTATCTAGTTATATCATCATTAACTTGCATCCTGCTCACTAGGCTACGAGAAAATAGATCAAAAGAGCAGAGCTGCGGTAAAATAATGAATAAGAAGGCTGTGGTCAAGTAAATAAATAAATTATTTTTAAAAAGTGTGATGACTGCTGAGAGCAACCGATTCTGGAACTAGGGACACCGGCCCTCGCGGCCAAAAAACGGACCGGCCCACCGGGAATGCTCCCGGTCCTCCCGATTAGCCAATCCGGGCCTGCTACTACTACTACTTTAGTAAAGCTAATTGAGCACCATTTGTATAATAATAATGTATAATAAGGCACTCAAAAAATGACTTTTGCTACTTATTTAATTTTTTTCAAACACCACAATTCTTAAGTTGGCAGGACAATATAATTGTTTTATGTTCAATTCACTTAAAGATGTAAAAACTCTTAAGTTAACTTAATCAATTTGTGTTGAGATATCATGAAGGAATTGTGTTGGAACCCAGCATTTTTGTAGCAATTTATAAGTAATAAAATACACATTTTCAATAATAACACCTATATTACATTTAACATGAGTTTAGTGTATAAAATGGTTATTGTTGGTCTTGGTAAAGTCATGCAAGCCATGGCACAATGCCATACGAACTAAAGCCCTGGAGCAAGAAAAAAACAACTGGATATAATAGTACATTTTAGCACAATGGTATTCAAGTAATATTTACACCATGGTTTCCGCTACATTCATTCTTCCATGGTGCAGTGCCACACCAAAATTCATCCCGCCACGGCTACATTACAGCATCTCATTCAAAACATTCAGTAGTGTTTTTTTAATAGCGGGTTATAATCGCACCAAAGCGTATTAAAAGGTAAGTGAATTATAACAGCGCGAACATTTCTGTAACCGTAGTAGTGCTGTGCGTTCTTTGTTCAACCCTTTAAGGTTACGTGCTGACTGACTGGCAGGTGCGCGATGCGTGAGGCCAGCAAACACGATGTAGCTTTCAGTTAAGATGAACACAGTTTCTATGATTACACTTTATAGATAAAGGTCTATGGTGCTGCAAACAATGACTTCATTTTGATTGGGTTTTAGAGACGTTTCACTTAACTTCAGGACACATTATTACCACTCTGTAGGTTTATTGGAGACATATTCCAAGCCAATCTAATAAATGTTGGAGACATACTAGTTACAAAAACTAAATCACACTTTAGCAATGTTTTTTTAAAGAAGAAAATGCACTTGAGCAGCGTATATTTGAGGGTGTGCAAGAAGTTTTGTGCACTAATAGAGAAAGTCGGCGCGCAAGCAAAGAGATTTGCATGCTCGCATTACATGAATGCGATGTCAACTTGTAATACTGCACTGCACAGCTGGAAAAAATCCTTGAGGAAACACTATTTTCACTTTAAAATATTAGATGATTTCCAAGAAGAATGATTTATGTTAAGACTTTATTGATGGAGGTTTGTAAAACTAGGTCACATATCTTTTAAATCCTACTGTCACCTTTCACTTTCCCTGACTTTCAAACTGACAAATCATTTTTGTGGTTTTAGCATAATGCCACACATGCATTGATTGCTCAATCTCACAGTAGGGAGATTTATCAAAACACCTTTTAATTAAACACTGATGTAACGAGAATTTCTTGTTGTATATTTCCCCAAAGACACCCACACAATCTGTTGACTAAAACTATGGAATTACCTTTATCTATTTTTCACATTTGATTCCCTGTGTGACGAAAGCACTGACATCACTGCTTGTGTCACATGTACATATTTAGGGTTTTTTTTTTTCTCATTGGCAGCATTGCTAGCAAAACATCCTCGGATTCTGTTCTGCTCTATCCTATTATTCCCTTCGCTCTCTGACTGTTTCCCCTCTGTTGTCTCTTGCTGTTTTCGTGACTGCCTGTCAAGCAAAGTGAATCAACCCTCATTCCCCTCCCAGCCCTGTCTATCCAAAGAGCCTCATCAGAGAAACTCAGACTCGGCCTGCTGTCTGCTCGCCTGGCCACTGTCACCTCCTAATAGCCTTCAGCTAGAGAGAAGTAGGAGGAATAGAGAGAAAGAGAGAGAGTGCAGGATAGAAAGGGAGAGGGGGAGAGCGAGGAGGGGGCGGGTGAAAGGAGAGCTGTGATCCAGACAGCGAATCACATGAGCACAGATCTGTTTACAAACTGAGCAGGAGAGAAGTCATCGGCACCATTACGTGGAGACAGAGCTGCTGGAAAAGACGACAGGAAACGCACTGGAATCTCATCACTTTGTCTGGAAAATGCGTTTTTTTCCTTTGTGTCTCAGCAGAGCAGATGGTTTGAGGAAGACACAGTTTTGAATGGGCTGCTTTCACCACGGCTGTACTGCCACTGCTCTTCCTCCTCCTTTGTTACCGGGGAAAACGGTTAACTCTAACGTGAGGGTGAGAATCTTGAGCAAGAAGACTATAGAGGAAAGTGACTGACGACAATAGAGGAAGGGGTGAGCCTTGTAGACAATGTGCATTTTCTCTCTCACTGTTTTGTTATCGTGACTCTACAGAGAGGTGCAAAATGAAAAACGCCAATGACAGCAACTTCACGTCAAGCGTGATCCGTTGTTGACATGAAACCACACTGCCAATCTTTCGTATTCTCTGCTGCAGTTTGGATCACGATGCTGGAAAAACAGAGCGCTTGGTTTTTAACCTCGCCTGTGGCTGCACAAAGCATTTGAGATATCAAGAAGTAGGTGTTGATATCTGCCCGTGTTTACACAGGTCTCGACAATGACTGACTTGGCTTTGTGAATGTTTCAACACAAAGAAAACAAAATCACTCTGCCTTCTTCCATTTCCCAGTGAGGCGCTGGTGGGTGATGGTAATGTGTTAACCAGAGGCGTTGAAGATTCAAACTCATGCTCTTATGGTAGGAGTTTTGGGAGTATAAACTTGTATTATTGAGTGAGGGGATCATCCCACTCCTTTGACCTGGTTTCAACACTGCCTCTTTGGACACAACTTGCAGGATCATCTAGTATAGTGGAGCAATCTTGCACCTATCCAATGGTGTAACGGTGAGTATGATTCATAACCCCCTCCTCCTCTTCTTCCTCTCTTCATTTCTAGTTGCTACATAATCCGAACGGCTGCCTAACCATGTGTTATTCACAGAGCCCTCGACCCTCCCACTGGCTTCCTATTAATGTTTAACCGAAATCCTCCTTATATTACTAGCACCTGAAAACCCAAGCCTTTTTACCTTTCTCCCTATTGGCACTCGCTTTCTGCCTTGACCTGAAGTTGAAAAGACACACTTTGTGTCTGTGTCTATTGTGTGGTTGTATGGCAGGATTCAACCCCCGAGGTTGGTTGTTATTGTTTTCACCCCAAATGGTGCTTCCTGCCTGGGTTGGTGAGGCCTTCCCATCTCCTGCCTCCCCCTCAAACCCTCATGGATGGACCAGATGGTGGCTTTATGGCAGAAAGGGTGCACCACTCGTGTCTGTCTTTATGCACAGACAATTGGCCAGGCTTCAATCTCGCTGCCAAATGCTCCCTCTCGCTCTCTTATAATTTGCTGAAAAAAGAATGGTCAGATAATAGGATATTGAATTCTTTACTTGCATCTAAAGGGAGTGAAATGCTGTAACACAGTTTAAATAGTCCTGAATAGTCTTTAAATCATTGTTAAACTGTTTAAGTACTTGTCACTCCATTAGGAACTGCTGGCCCTAAAACAGCATTGATTTTGCTTTGTTTTTTAAACATTTAAAAGTTGTAGTCTAACTAGAGTTAAAGTATAGGTTTTAAGTAAGGCTGCACAATATTGAAAATATCTGAGATGGGAATATTTTGTTTTGCTGCGATATTTATTGTGATATGAATATAATTTCAATTTTAATAGCTCTATTTGGGAGGATTTCAATCATTTATATTGACTGAGACAATGAACTCATTTTCTATGCAGTGCATCTGCATAAAATACAATAAATTACAAGCAAAAATAAATAAACAAACAGAGCATTATGGTTTTCCAAGAGACTAACAGTATTCAAGTACAGAAAATAAACAATCAAATGTAAATTACATGGTCATTGCTGTATAAATGACTTAAAATAACAATATCTTTATCTTTTAATCTTTAATAAATAATCCAACCTATTGCAGATAGACACATTGCGATATTGATGCTCAAGCGTAGGGCTGGGCGATATGGCAAAAATGCAATCTCGATAATTATTTTCCATATTGAATGATAACGGTATACATTTTGATATCAGTTGGTAATGCTTCCAGATTTAAGAGTTCCCAACAATGACTGAAGCCACAAAAATTTAACTTTCGGTGGCCAAAAATTTGATACATCTCCAATATCAGCACACTTTTAAATTCCCATTGTTGCACATGTTACTGGCTTGTAGATCATTGTACACTAAAAACGTCCAGATCTTATCATTGTTATTGACATACATTTTATTGTGATTCCATATTGTTTATCGGCCCAGCCCTACTCAAACGATATATAGTTCAGCCCTAGTTTCAATACTGAAATCTTTATAACTAATTGCATCAAACTGCATGAGCTTTTACATACATTTTATATAATTATTAAAGACAAGACTTCACATTTTGCTGTCACTTCAAATTAAATTTGCAAATGTGATACATACATGGGAAGCATATTAGCATATGTCTACTTTTGTTTCTTAAAATGACAGAGTAAGGAATATATGTAAAAAACATAAATGATTCTACACTGTAAAAAATATATGATCAATTAGTCATAACAGCATATACTTTTAGTTCATTGTAACTTATTAAACTAAGTTAATTATCTTCTCACTTTTTACAAGGTATGCAAGCTGTTTTAAGTCAGTTTAACATAATAAGAGTTCAATGGACTCATGAGGTTAATTTGATTCAGCTTAAAAATTTAAGGCAAGCAGGATTTTTTTACAGTGTATATATCCATTCATTCATTTTCTTTTCAGCTTAGTCCCTTTATTAATCCAGGGACACCACAGCAGAATGAACTGCCAACTTATCCAGCATATGTTTTACGCAGCGGATGCCCTTCCAGCTGCAACCCATCACTTGAAAAACAGTGTATATATAAACAGTGTATATATAAATATTTAATTCAAAGCTTAAAAAATGTATAAAGGTTTAAAAATCACAATTAATTAGTAGGCTGCACAGCGATTGTTTATAAATACAAGTTAAAAAGCACACTAATACACAGGAGCAAAACAATTAAATGTTTTATACTGTATTTTTTATTGTTTTGATGACTGAAAATTTAATTCCAGGGTTATTACAAAAATATATTGATAAATAAAACATTTAACATGAAAAATATTTTTTTCTAACTAAAATACTAAAATAACCTTTAAAAATCTATTAATTTATATAGAAATCACAAATTAATTACAATGTTAAATAAAAAAAATACTTTATTTATGAAGACAATTGTTACTCAACAATACTAATAATAAGCAATTGAATTGCACAATAAAGTGCACATGTTTGTTTTTAGTGTTTGGTCAGAAAATATTACCCATCATACTGTACGACAGACATTAACACTTTGCAAGAAAGCCCAGGGCAGTATTCATTCTGTCATTTCATAGGGAGCTAAATCAATTTAGGTTCAAAGATGACTGTTAAAGCCATTGCAACATCATGTTGAGTTTGTGTTGCTATTAACACATTGCCTCAGGATATAAGTTAAGCCCCTGTTGTCTGAATAATATTCACTGTTCTGGAAAAACTCCCACATGCGATGAAGTAGCTTAAGCCGAAAGTCAACTTGGTACCCACAAGGACTTTTAGAGGATTTCTAGAACACTTGGATATGTTTTTTACTGTACATTTCTTTTTAAAGTGAGCATAAGTGTGTGTTACATTTAAAGATCATGTATTAAACTGAGCAGCTGTATTGCTTTGGTGTGATTTTTACAAACTACAAGGAATTTTTTTACATGAACCCTGTTAAATTGGATCCTACCCTCATCATTTTCATGACGGAAAGATCTCAAGTACAATCTATACTGTAAATACTGAACTTTCAAACAAAAACCTGTTGTGGTTAGCTGTCAAAGACAATCGAGACATGATCCAACACCAGTGTGACATCTCTTGTTTTTCGCTTTTAAAAGATGTATTACAGTGAAAAGTTCATGCTGCTCGGCGAGGTCCAACAATGAGAGCAGTGTTACATGGAGTTGAGAAACACGAGGACAGTCCGCAGGCTCACAGTATGCAATATGCATGCAGGGGCCACTGAGAAGCGTACACATGAGAATCACAGTGATGTGTGTTGTCTTTCAAGGGTCTGACAGAGAGAGAAATATGCCACCTACTCACATAACTGATTCATGACGTATAAGTGACGAAGTCAGTGGTTGTGCTTTTAGTACATTTGAATCGTGCATTCTTTTTTATGATAATAAAAGATGATGTAAAAGCGGATGCTATTCCAAAATGAATGCCATGACTCTCATTATAAACTTTAGGGGGTATGTTTGACAAATGCATGGTGTCGTTTGTTCTCTTGCAGCATGCTTTTGTGACACAGACTATAGACACACTCTGCAAAATGACCGCAGACATCACCGGTCGTCTTCCACTCAACGTCTATCTCATCATTCTTGGGATCGGCCTCTTCATCTTCATGTTGAGCATGATCTTCTGTTGCTACCTGTTCAGGTAACTATCTGTCTGTCTGTCTGTTTGTCTTTCTATCTGTCTGTCTGTCTGGCTGGCTAGCTGAGTCTGTCTGTCGTTCTGTTTGTCTGTCTGTCTGGCTGTCTATCTACATGACTGTCTTTCTGTCTGTCTGTCTGTCTGTCTGTCTGTCTGTCTGTCTGTCTGTCTTTCTATCTATCTATCTATCTATCTATCTATCTATCTGTCTGTCTGTCTGTCTGTCTGTCTGTCTGTCTGTCTGTCTGTCTGTCTGTCTGTCTGTCTGTCTGTCTGTCTGTCTGTCTGTCTGTCTGTCTGTCTATCTATCTATCTATCTATCTATCTATCTATCTATCTATCTATCTATCTATCTATCTATCTATCTATCTATCTATCTATCTACCTGTGTGTCTGTCTGTCTGTCACTCTCTGTCTGTCTGTGTGTGTGTCTGTCTGTTTATAGGTAAACAAATATGCCAAGATAGAAAAAATACATATGGTTTAATAATACGGTAATAAAACCGTAATAGAAAATGGCTGAGATTTCAACGGTAAATCAATCAATCAATCAGTCAGTCTATCTGTATGTCTGTCTATATGTTTGTCTGTCTGTTATAGGTAAACAAAATGCCAAGATATTAAAAATTCAAATGGTTTAATAATACAACAATAAAAACAGTAATGGCTGAGATTTCAATGGTTAAAAAAACTGTAAAATTGCTACAGAAAATATCCGTAACCTGGTATATTCTATATACTGTATTAGTGTTTTTATCTGCTTGCAGATAAGTTGTTTGTAATGAAATGTGGTTCATTATATGGCTTTCTCATTATCATTGTTTCAGATTTACTTGTGCAACAGTGCTTTAAAATATTTGGTATACAACACTAAATTAATAAAATACAGTAGTCCACCGTAAAACAATTTAGCTGTAAATTTTTGGCAAAGTCTGCTATATTATATAATATTATAATATTATATATATTATAGTCATAATATTCTATAATATTCAAAGTCTGCTGTTTTTACTATCAATTTTACAGTGTGCAAGTAGTCAGATAAAAAAACTGCAGTGCAGAAAACTGAAGTACTGACAAAATAGAAAGAGAAGCATTGCTATGTGTAACGGAACAATGTCATGTTTTTGTTTCACAGACTCAGACGACAGGGAACACAAGAACAATATGGATATAATGAGGTAATTTATTACCTTGTCAATGTCAATACTTTTTAATTTGATGTTACAAAAGTTTCAAACTTATTTTTTATTTAAAATTGATGTCATTTAGCATAACACTGGTGTAAAATTAAAACAACATATCTATTTTTATCAGTTTTTACATTTTTATTTTTTTTTATTAAATGCCTCTTTCTCTTACAGGTTGTTCTAAAAGGCCCAGGGAAAAAGTTGAGTCTTCTCGGAGTAAGTAACCAAAGACAAATCTAAAATACAATAAAACTTAAGTTTTGTCATTCTAATCTGGTATAATCTTTTTTTTATGAAACACTAAACAAAATAGAAAGTCCAGGCAGTCTTTTACTTCATCAGCATTACCCTTAATTTTATAAAAAGCAAATTTGACCATTCTGTAACATGAGGATTCTTTTCCCTCTCCAACCTTCATTATATTTTCAGTCAACCACCAAAGTTGGAGTAACAATACTTTGAGCTGTTGCTGATATGTAAACGGATATAAATGAGAACAAAGCCCTCCGGCTGTCTCTCTTTTTTTCATTCTTTCTCTTTCACTCTGTAGCAGACCTGTGCGGTTTGCCTGGAGGAATTTCGAAGCCGAGATGAACTAGGAGTTTGCCCGTGTTCTCATGCCTTTCACAAGAAGTAAGGTTTTTTACTGTCTTCTTCCCACACTATCCAATCTTTCTAATTATTATTTTGTAATTCTGTAAATATGATGCCATTTTTTTAACATTGACACTGATTGACACAAAAGAAGACTTTGCTTCAAAATCACATTGCAGATTCCTGAGACACAAAATATTGTCAGAGGCACTAAAACAAAAATGAAAATCACTGAGGAAAAACAAATGAAGCTGTCAAGGCATTGCGACTTAAATATGAGTATTATCCTCGCGTCAGACTGTTTGTTTCAGCCTGTCATTTTGTGACGTGGCCATAATGCATAACAGCGCTGGAGTCTATAGATAACTAAAGCATAATAGAGCCTTCTATCTCTTCACTTTTCACCTTGTCTTTTGCACAGGTGTCTGGTGAAGTGGCTGGAAATCCGCAGCGTCTGTCCCATGTGCAACAAACCCATCTGCAGGCTCCAGCCAGACCCGCCGCAGGGGGCCGAGGGGCCCCAGAACCCCCTGGAGGTGTGACAGAAGAGGGACATCTTCTGAGATAGACAGGCTCTCACACACCTAAAATACAGTGTTAAAACACTACACTACTGAAGCAGGCGGTGGAAGAAGAGTCCCAAATACATTTCTCCTGCTGATGGGGGGAGGGAGGGGAGGTGGGATTTTTGCGGTGAAGCTGAACTCATGAACTCGTGCTGTGTTCTTGGTCATAATGTAGCTTTCAGCAAAATAGATCGATGCCTTGTGGACTCAGATGAAGAAATTCAGATCAGGCACAAAAAGGGGGTTCTGAGTTGACCAATCTGGGCAGTATAGTCTCCATCTGAGATGCACTGTGGTCAGAATCCAAAGTCAGGAACAGCTCAGATACCCAGGTCTGGAGCTTGAGGTTCTGTGTGGTCATCTGTGTTTACTCTTGCCAATTTTTTGCCGTTTGACACTCATTGTTTAAGAGTCCCGAAAGTGTTCTGGGTGGTAAAGGGAACTCATAGTCATGAGTACCTACATACTCCAGAAGAATCAAATTAAAATGAGATTTGGCCTAATTTAAGCTATTTAAGGTGGATGTTTTGTACTATATGGCTCTCAATAAAATGTATAGTTTCTGTGATGGAACTTCTTTGTTTTGTTTATTTTATTTTAAATAATGTCTTCATTTTAGATCACGGTGGATTAATCTCATCGACACGTGTTTCCAGTAAACTAAAAAATGACTCATTTAAAGATAGTCATCATATTCCTTCACTGTTTTAGTCAGGGCATCTTAAACATAATATTCATTCATTTATTCATTCATTCATTTTCCTTCAGCTTAGTCCTTTTATTCATCAGTGGTTGCCACAGGGAAATGAACCACTAACGTGTTCAGCATATGTTTTACACAACAGATGCCCTTCCAGCTGCGACCCAATACTGGGAAACATCCATAAACATCAGACCCGTAGCCAGCTTAGTGAAAAGGGGGGGTTCTATTTTTCTCAAAAAGTGGACCTTTTTTTTGAGGTTATAGGCCTCATTTAGGCTACTATTTAATTATGAGATGAACTGCATTTTCATGACATTTTAAGCACTATTTTAGCTAAAATAGATTGTTGGATGGTCATCATAACCAAAAAAAAAGTACATTTAAAAATTCTTGGTTAACAACAATAGTAAACTAGTTTTCAAATTAATTTTAATGTCAGTTGCTTTTGGTCCTTTACTTCAGAATTGAGAATTGCTCAATTTTTTTGTTCCAAGATTTAGAATAAAAGTTACTTGTAAAATATTTTCTCTATTTAAAAACAACAGCAGCGAAAGGTTACTTCATCAGATTGTATGTTTTCTCACACAGCTGGATGTTGGAAGTATAAAAAATACTGTAATTGTGTGCACTGGTCAAAACTGATTAGCTGAAGTCACACCGAAGCGACACCCATCAGAGGATTCTGGTCTTAAAACCTCCACACAGAAATGCCAACTGACCCAGCCAGGACTCGAACCAGCAAAATTCTTGCTGTAAAGCGACAGTGCTGAGCCACTGTGTCACCCACATATTTAGATATTTTATATACATAGTACAAAAGTTCATTTATTCACTCATTTTCTTTTCGGCTAAGTTAAACCCTTTATTAATCCGGGGTCGTCACAGCGGAATGAACTGCCAACTTATCCAGGATATGTTTTACGCAGCAGATGCCCTTCTAGCTGCAACCCATCTAGCATCCATACACACTCATTCACACTCATATGCTACGGACAATTTAGCCTAAAACTCAACTGTACCGCATGTCTTTGGACTGTGGGGGAAACCGGAGCACCCGGAGGAAACCCACACGAACGCGGGGAGAACATGCAAACTCCACACAGTAATGCCCACTAACCCAGCCAAGGCTTGAACCAGCAAACTTCTTGCTGTGAGGCGACAGCACTACCTTCTGCACCACCAGGTCTCCTGTATAAATGTTTTAAGATATAAATGAATTTTAATCTAAAAAATGTTTTAGGAAGCAAACTTCAAATTGAATAAACAGCTGCTGTAAAGACAAAAATAGCGTTACAAAAGTTTAATATTTAAAAAAAATAAAGTGCGGCTGTTTTGAACTTTCTATTCCTCAAAGAATCTTGAATTTTTTTTATTACGTTCTCCACAAAAAAATATTATGCAGCACATCCTTTTTTGAAATTTTATAATAGCATGAAATGTTTTGAATGGCCAAATTATTACAAAAAGTCAGTTTTGCCATCACAAAAATACATTACATATTAAATACTCAGCATAATTGAGTACCCCCCCCCCCCCCCCATTTTTTTTTTATCCATTTCTCAGTGAATATAGGCAATTTATTTTGGTGCATTTAAACAAAACAGATTTATTAAACAGATATATTTATTAAAATAAAATTTTAGTCATCAAACATATTTAGAAATAGAAATACAATACAATTAAATTCAAGCAAAATATTGCAAAAAAATTACAACCTACAAAATTTCAACTAAATTTTTCTATTTTTTGCTTCTCTAGATTTTTCCTATTTTTTAAACTGGTATTTATTGTTTTTCTATAACATATACATTTGGGTGTATTAGTTTTTGAACCGTTATCGTTACTATTTTTCTTAGATAAGCTAGTTTTGGCTTTAGTGCTGACTAATCTAATGTATATGCACACATATAATATTGTACAGCTTCCTATTAAAAATATGAATTTAAAAGATAGATTTGAGAGGGGTGTAATTATACATGCTGAGCACTGTATATTATTAGGGAAAAAATAGATATTTGTGAGACTAATAATATTTTTCAAAATGACTCATTTTTTTCCATTTTTTTTCCATTAAAAGCATAAGAGACGTATTTCAAAACATAAAAAATCTCTCTGACTCCAAACTTTACACAAACAGCCAATCCAACACAAACAACAGCAATTTTACCCAACCTTTAAAAATGACCTAAGTTGTTTTAGGATAATGATCAAAGTGCATCACAAACTTATTGTTTTCATGCATAATTGCCAAAATGAGTCATCAGCACTTCAAACTTTACTTAACTAATATGTTTTGTAATTGAATTTAAAACAAAAACACAGCATGATGCCAGCCTATCATCTTCATTGGCTTCATTCAACTGTCTTACAGTATTGCTGAAGATCGAGGAAGCTCCAGAGCTGAAATCCAGGTTATAGCATATCAATTCTGACATGAATTGTAACCTTACTGACCATTCAGAGAAAAGTAGGCTCTAAATAGGGCAGGGTTTAGAAAGAACACATCTACAAACAAATACACAGCAAATTCATCATCAGTGTTAAATTCTTCGGAGTTAAAGCATTTCAGAGTAAAGTGTTGACATTAAAGAACTACATTTTGATAAATTAACACAATCAAAGTTCAAAGCTGATTTGATCCAGTGCAAAATCAAGGAGTTACAGCTAACCAACACTTGTTGGTGTTATTTCCAACGTTCAGGAATTAATTTGACCAAAAATCTAAATGGAACATAAAAGTCATACCATTTTCAAGATCTTTTAAAGTCTTTAAAAGTGTTAATTTGTAAAAAGTGTACATTTTCTAGTGTTCTAGTAATTTTTTGTTGATAAAAATGATTAACGACATAATTTTGATTGTATATTTTTTCTATCATTATTTCTATTATTGTGTACGTTATTTTAACTATCAATCATGAGTATTGTAATTTTTGCTAGGTAGACTACAGTTAAAAGAATTCTGAGGTAAATTCAATTTTCATTCTTTAAACAACAGTCAGGGATCAGAGTTATTTTTAACTCAATACAGTGTAAATATAACTCATGTATAGTGTTGTACAAGTAACTCTCTTTAGAGTGTTAGTTAAACTCTGATATTGGGACAATATGTTCACTCATTCCGATTTTGACTCTGTTAGAGTTGAAATAACACTGCTATTTTTGCAGTGTATATTTTGTTAAAAAAGTAATGCTGCTTATTGTTTGAGATAGCCAAAACTAAATTAGGAAGCCATAAAACACAATAAAGGTATGATTGTACCTTTAGAACAAACTCAATGACCCAGTGTGATGTTACAATAAGGATCTCGTGACTTATGTGGAAAGTGAATTATCTTGTTTGAATGGCTCTGCTTCTGCTGTTTGTCGTGCTTAAAAGTGAATGTTTCTATTTCAGGAGTCTACAAAACACATTGATGCAAGTCCTGTTATTCTAAAAGCTTATACTTGAGCTCATATACTCTTGCTGGCCGAGTGTGAACTTGCTGAAGGCAGCTGAGAAACACAGGGAAATTTTCCCTGAGTGTTGGACAGGCATATTATTGTTCTGAGTAAAAGTGAGGAGTAACATTTGTGATCTGTACAGACTTGTTGTCATATGGTGATCTGCTGCAATGTGTTACTTTAGGACGTCTGACACTTTGTCAGGCTAAAATATCGCCTCTGAAAGAAGCTAAGTGACTATATACACAAGACAAGAGTCAAGACATTAGCATTTTATATGCATAATCATTGGCTTTGCTTCATGGACTGTCACCACAAATTAGCGTGCACTTCCAATGCCATGATGTTCAGTAGCTATAACCACATGTTATGCAGTGACTCACACAGAAACACTGAGGCTTCACTTTCTGGAGCTCAAATGAGCACTTTGCTCTGACTGAGTGTGGAAATTCAAAATAGAAACCTTTCATCTCTGTATAGATACTTATGAGGGAATTTTTATCTCATCAAAGAGGAAATGGAGGAGGGAGGAGGCTTAACTAAATGATTCAATTACACAAGCAATCTTGTTTGTGTTGAGAAATGAATGAACTTAAATCAAATGATGACAAATTACTTGTACAGCTATACCTTTATCTTCACCTAATCACAGCCATACCTTCATCTTCTTGGCTGAGTTTAAGTTTGTTGTCGTCTGATTGCTTGATGTTTCAATAAAGCAGGGAAAATACAGTCAAATCGTGAAATGGGCAAGTCGAGTGCCACCTGCAGGCCAAAATCGTGTCTTAGCTATATTTGTACTTCACTCTAAATTTAATTTCCTGGTATTTGTTTATAAATTTCCCCTAATTTACTTTCCATCCAGTCATCCAAGAGATGATTTCGGTCATCCAAGAGCTAATTTTTCTTAAGTTGAAGATTTAAGATTTTAGCTGAAATTGTGGCCTTCAGTGACTATATGAATGCAACTGTGGCAAGTTGTTTTGATTTCATTTGAAAATGTAATTCTTGATATCAAGAATCAGAATTTTCGATATCTTGATAATTTATGATAGTTCGGGACACACATCCTGAATGGTCTGAAGGTGAGTACAGGCTATATCTTATCTGCTAAAACAATAGGCATATAACATCATCAACTGAAAATGTAGGCTAGCCTACTTTTGTTAAATAGAGCTGAATAAAAGAAATAAAATACAGAGACAGTTTATTTTTGGAAGAAACTATTTCTTAAAAATAATAAAATATCTTTGAAAAAAAATGTTCTCCACAAAACAATGAGGATAAAACAGACAATTTACCCTATATATTTTAGATTTTTTTATAGCCTAAAGGCTACTTCTGTAAATGTGTTTAAATATATTTTTATTTAGGTTTTATATCAATTTTAGCATATCAAATAACCTATTATGGTTTATGTACAATACAGTTTTTTTCTTTTTATTTAGTAGTAGGCCTAATGTCTTCTGTTTTATTAGAGAATTAAGTTTACTTTGCTTATCAAACAAGTGGATCTAACTTATGGAGAACAAAAGCTGCAAAAACAATAAATAAATAAATAAATATGCAAACAAATAAATAAATGAGTTAATAAATCAATATATTCCTGCATAAATAAAACAACAAATAAAAATATACTAGTACACCCAAATTTATATGGTACATAAAAATATTAAATCTGAACTTCAAAAATAGAAAATATCAAGCGAAGCAAAGCAATAGAAAAATTTTGTTAAAATTTTGTAAGTTGCATTTTTTTGTATTTTTTTTGCAATATCTTGCTTGAAATTAATTGTATTATCTTTGAATTTCCAAATATTTTTGGTGGCTAAAATATTATTTTAATAAATATATCTGTATAATAAATTTGTTTAGTTTAAATGCACCACAATATATAGCCTATATTCACTGAGAATATATATATATATATATATATATATATATATATATATATATATATATATATATATATATATATATATATATATATATATATATATATACATATATATATATATGGTTTTGCAGGTTTTATCTTCCAAACTTATTGCATTTGCATCGTAAACCTTAGTTAAAAACATTTTCAAGTTTTTTTTTTTAAAGTGTAAAGTATTTATTTACTGTACTCTCAAAATCATTCTGCAAATACCTGCAGATTTTGTACAAAATTCTGTGCAGAAAGCAAAAAAATGTCTGCAGATTTTGTCTGGCCTGTTAGCCTATATGTTATGACAGGCTATGGCATGACATGACTTTACTATTCCACAAAGTTATTCTGCAGTAAAACTCATCAAATAAAAACAAATAAAACAGTATAACCGTTTTAAGCAGATCCGATCACATCTTAATGTTATGTTTTATGTAACTGGTAGCTTTGGTAGTTGTTTTACATGTACAGTAGATGGCGACATTCATTACAAAGTAAACAAACACATAGACTGCAGCATAAGACGAATAAGACTATCCATCTATCGCCTGACCGCATTTCAGCCAGGTAAGATCTAATTTTTATCTGAACACTTTTTAAATCGATATAAAATTCATCTTAGGTGTATCTTAACATGTGGCACAATGATTGGGAATAATAAATATGACAATTAATTCACCTTGAACCAAGTGAGATATCACATGAAAGCTCTTTCAGTTGTGCTGTTGTAATTTTTATAAAACACATAGTCTTACTGGACGCTATTAAATACGAAACATGCACGAATATGTATCTCCAAACAGGAACATGGGAGGCCACGATGCTGGGAGCCAACACCAGTTTACAGGGATTGCCAAATATTTTAACTCATACACCATTACAGGAAGAAGGAATGTGAGTATTTGTTGATGCATTGAAGTTTATTAATATACAGCTACACGTGTTGATCCATAACGTTATTCCTGATATAGTTTCACTCTTCACAAGAAATGTTGCAAGCAATGCCATGTTGTCAGTAGGACATTGCTAATTGTTATAATGGCCTGAAAACAAACTAAACTGATATTTGTTTCTGCTTGGATATTATAGGTAATATATGGTTTGATACATCACAGGGTTAAACACTAAGGACTTTTTCTACTTGCCCGATCAGGCCTGTGTTTGAGATTTTTACTTGCCCTGCCAAATTTTTACTGACCCCACCGAAAAAAAGTTAATAGTTATTTCTTAGTCACATATTTTAAATAATGTATCAAAAATAATATATGTGAATCTAGAATTTAAATATTTTAAAAATGTATATATATAATAAATGTATATATATATAAATGTATAATGAGCAAAATTCTAAGTTTTATGCAAATAAAAAAAGTATTATGGAAAATGTATTATATTGCAGTTCTAAATTATTTAAGAAAACGTGGCTGACTTGCCAAAATGATGGTAAACTGTGCAACTCTGCTTCCAAGATGTTAGAAACAGACGTTTTTCTTTTAGCCTCATAATTTAATGCTGTTGCGATGTTACCGTCTCTTCGCTGTACTGGTTGTTACCAGGTTACGGAAAAATATAACATGCTCACAACATCCAATCAGATTAAATGAACTGAAAAGCAATATGGGTTTTAAGACATCACAGAGAAGGTAACATTTAAAGGCTTAAAAGCACAAACTGTTTCTCGCTTCTAAGACTAAGTAAGTAAGTTTTTGCACACAATTAACAAATAGTTGCAGGCAAATTAAACTTTAGTGACAAGGCAGTACTGGCCCGATCAGGCCAGTAATGATTTTGTCTACTGTCCAAAGCATCTCTCACGCTGGCCCTGGGTCATCAAGCAGTTCTTATTGTTGAGCCCTGCATTATAATTATATACAATTTTTTTTTTATTATTTAATTTTTTTAAATTAAAATGTTATGTAATGTTATGTTAATAAATGTTTAAATAAGAATATTAAAAAATAATTTGATTTAATACAAATACAGGGAAGCACGTTTTAAAAAGTAAATAAATTTTGTTAAATTTTATATAAGGAAAATATGTTTATTTCTGTATTTTTCTATACACTGAACACAACTAAGAATTTCTAAATAAATATAGACAAATGCTATTAGGCATGGGATGATAACCAGTTTAAAGGTCAAGGTTTAAAAACCCCCAGAATTATCTGTTATACCGTTCCAACGATATATGTAATTTTTTTATTAACACTTTTAATAAAAAAGGACCCTCATCATCAAACTGTTCTTAAAATAAACTATATTGTGCTCAAAGGTGAAAACAGTTCTTGTTTTTTACCCAGACATTTAAAAAAAGAATTTATTTTAGAGCAGTAATCACAATACCGTCCGTGATACCGTGATTTTTTTTTATCAAAGGTAATCATACAGTCACAATCTTTTACCGGCCCATGCTATTTATACGGCAGTGTAAAATAAAGTGTAAATTGTAACGCGTTATAAAGAATTGCTTCTTTTAAACAATGCCACAAAAATTATGAACATTTTTTTTTTGTAAAAATTTTAAACCAAAAATAACTAAAAATTTCTCCAAATATAAAACAATTGAGCAGGGCACATTGTAACACATAACGAAAACTGCTTCCATTGTTTTTTTTTATACTTGAAAATCCTTTTCATCTTTGTCCCACATAAGTCATAACATTAACAATAATAATTGAATATAGATTTCTTGTCTAATTGACTGCCCTTAATAAGACATTGCTTCATTGACCAGTTAAGATTAAACATAACAACCAGAAGGGAACAAAAAGGCTCAAATAGGCATGAAATTACAAGCACCTTGCTTGACCTAATTACAGTGACGAGCCTCATCTCACCAGATGCCCCAATCTGACGGTGGGGGTTCAAGTCTCCTCATCTATGGAGGTCACTGTTTACACAATATGCCTCACTTTTCTGAATGACCTCATTGGTCAATATGCCAGTTCTGTGAGAATCGATCAAAAATAGCTTTAAAGATTAAAGATTTTAAGTTTTCTTCTCACTTTTTTAGGTAGATTATGTGTTGAAATGAACACAACAGTTTATACCCATATCTCAGAGATCATATCGATGATGAACTTTAATGAATGATAAGTTATTATATTATATATTAAATCATATTATATTATAATATATTATATTCTATATTCGTTTTGATAGATGTAGTGTTTAAATGAACAGTTTATACTCATCTCAAGGATCATAAAGAAGTGTCATATCATAGAACTGTAAATGACAATGTTATATTATTTTGATGGACCTTTAGATATATTCTTTGGTTATTATACTGTATATTTTTGGTAGATTATGTTTACATCATAGAGCTTTAAATGACTAGTTCTATTCTAGTCTATTTGATTTTTTTTTTTTAAATGACCACAACAGTTTATACTCAAATATCAGTGATCATAATGTTATATCAACATATAAAATCTATATTATGTTATATTATATTATATTATATTATATTATATTATATTATATTATATTTTATTTTATATTAGACAGCACCCATTCTCAGTTTTACATCTATTATTTGACTGTCAGCTTGACTTAAGTAGGAGTTTGATCATTAGTCGTCACTTTCCTCGAGTTCAGAGGATTACGCATTCGATTTTTAAGACCATTTTCTCCTTCGGAATGAACGGCGCTTTATGCTTTAAATGAAAACCAGATTTACTAAATCCTGGATTAAGCTGTTAAACTGATAATAGACCTTCTCACTTTCCCCTCGTCAAGACCGAGTAAATCTTTAATCTGCTCAACACTGTCTCAAAAATTACAGGAGTAGCTTGTAACATATGGCCTTTTGCATAGGAGTCCAGACAAGCCTATCATGTGAACGAGTGAAAAAACAAGGCCGTTTAACATGTCTGGACCAAGCCCTTTAAACGGGACAAGCAGCAGCTGGTCAGGGATGCCAATCTGCAATCAATGAAAACAAACTAAACCAGTGGATTGGGTTTATATGCCCAATTGAACAGCAGAATTACTCATCTAATGCAGATGAGCGTATATGGCTTGATGGCCACAGTCAGCCGGGACATGAATTATGCAGAAGAGATATAGCGATTTGTCACTTGTACACAAATCAGATGTAATAATGTATGTATTTAGTGCAGTATTTTATATAGAACGCTACTTTACGATTTCAAGTACCTGTAGGAAAATATGTTATAGATAATTACTATACTATAGAGGTGATAATTCATAATGCATAACTTTAAAAACATTTTGTTTCATAGTATAGCAATTATATATACAGTATATAAGATAGACTGCATATATATATATATATATATATATTATATCTGTGTGTTATTATATTATAACCTTAGTATAACAATAATAGTATTTTGGAAAGGTTTATGAATGAGTTTTTTTGCCAACAGGCTTTTTTTGGAGGGGGTGAAACTGTGACTGTCTGAATCTGCTTTGTTTGATTCACATTGAACAGATTGAGATCGACAGCTTGTCGAAGACTTCTGTCTGTCTCAATTCCTCTGAGACACTCAAATCAATTATTTAGTGCTGCCCCACAAATGTGTTTTATATGGTTTTGTTATTGGTTTACTATATATTATTAAATATATAGAATGTAATATGTAATATAGAGAAATGTGCTGATGATACAGTAGATGAATACTGACACTATATTAAAATATTCTATATAAAAGTATAAAATTTGAACACTGACGCTATATTAAAAGATTGCAAATGACCGTATAAATGTTTAAAATGTAGAAACTTCACATGTTATTTTTTCTAAACAAGCATGCTGGTTATTACTTTATAATTATGTAACAATATAACTGTACTAATACAGTTCAGTAATTAACAAGTAATTCAAAAATATTTTTATTTTAAATGTTTATATTTTATCATTATTCTTCAAGCCACTAGGTTATATTAGTTTGTCAGCAAAAATGAACAAATTAGCACCAACGCTTATAATTTAAAATATTAAATCTTGAAAATATTTTAAAGAATGTTACATTTAATGAAAATTATTTTAAAAAGCATAAGAAAAATTACACACTCAAATTGCATTTAATATGCTTTCCGTGTAAATTACTTATGTAAATTTAATTTGATGCACACTAAAATGTCTCGTCTATGACCTATATACATAATGTATTATCATATTGTAACTCAAATATTACATGTAATATTAATATTACCTTAAATATTTATATATTACAATTTAACATTATGAATAACAAAGACAACTGGAGTATGTTTGACCAAAACAAAACAACAATCTTTCTATTTGTAAAAGTTAATTTTAAAAAAACTGTTGCGATGTGTAAAATATCCATTTACTTTATTCAGTAAAACTAATGTGGATTATAATAGTATAGCATAAATATATAACAATATATCAATTTAATATTAACATCAATATAAAATTGATGAATCTATCTATGAAAAAATATGAAAAATTCATTATTTACTCACTTATTACTAATTGCACACCCGTATACTATTCTTTTTTCATTGAACACAAAGAAAGATATGTTGAAGTATGCTGAAAACCGGTAACCATTGACTTCAACAGTATTTATTTTTCCAATGGCAGCCAGTGGTTACAGGTTTGCAGCTTTCAACCAAATATTTTCTTTTGTGATCAGCAGAAGAAAGAAACTCATAAAAGTTTGGAACCACTTAAATAAAATAGTGCATAAATAGTCTGTAAATGTTCATTTTTGTATGAACTATCCCTTCAAATTATCGTTTATATTAAAAGATTCCAGTAATAAATGTAAATAATGAGACCTACAACCCTGTAAAACAAATTGCAAAATCAAACTGACTCTATACAGGCAATTACTCCTGCAAACAATGTTCTCATTTAAGAAATCCAAAGATGTCACGGTTGCTTAAAGATGCATGCACTTTTTAATTAGGTAATGGTCCTTGCCACCCGGCGCTGGTTGTGGCCAGATGGTAAGTTATCTCTGGTTTGTAACGCCTGTTTTCAGTGATAGAGCAGCCAAAGTTAATTGGAATGTCATTAAAGTTTGAGTTACTGGGGGTTGGGGCTGGACTGCACTAGTCCTGCTGTTGGAGATGTGCGTTTCATTAATAATAATGGATGTTTGGATGGAGTAATAAGGGTGGGGCTCCACCTGCTGCCACCTGTTAATACTCTATATAAGCATCGCTCATCCTTATGGCAGAACAGAAGCGATTAAGAACCATCCGGAATTACATCCCAAGAACATCGGTGACATTTTTGGAGACTTTTTTGAAGAGCCATGAAGCCCCGCAGGCCGAGCTGTGCAGACTCCGGGTCTGATTCTGATTCCAGAGACCCGGAGAAGTTTGAGAGTGCTATGCGGCGCAGGATGGCGGCCAATGCAAGAGAACGAAAGAGAATGCAAGGCCTGAACACGGCATTCGACCGGCTTCGGAAAGTGGTTCCACAGTGGGGTCAAGACAAGAAGCTGTCCAAATACGAGACCCTACAGATGGCTCTGAGCTACATCATGGCCCTCAATCGGATCCTGAGCGACGCTGGTAGACACGTGGATCCTCAGAAAGACTGGCTTAATTTACAGTTCGACGGCCTACAGACTGAGGGATATTTTATGCACTACGATTCACCTGTGGAAAGTGACTGCATGCTTTCTTCTTTCTCCTACCACTACGAAAGCCTCTGAAGTGACTGACTGATGGAGCATTTACTGTATCTTTCTTTATGTGGATACAGGAGGGTGTAAATATGTTTGTATTACTATGTAATATTTTATGTTCATGCTTTAATGGAGTCTGAATCATTCTAGTGGTATACAGGGTGAGGAAAAAGTACGTTTTTGTGCAATTGTAGAAAATCTTCCATTGGGCGGGTTGTCAATGAGGACTTAAAAGCGCATTTGTTTATGAATCAGATGTTCATATTTTATTTGGATTGCTTTGTATCAAATCTTTGTGATTGGTGTGTGCTCAGCTCAAAGTCGAGAGCTGAATATCATACACTGTGATGTTATTCTGCCATTGAATTTTCTTGCTGTGTTTTGTTGATAAACTCAATAAGAGGGGAAGAGAGTGTGATAATGTTTATAATAATACATTTTAAAATTGTATTTTTATGTATAATGTTTTTTACCGTAGCCAGAGTAGTTTAAGCTGTAGTTTATTTTTTGATTGAGCTGGATTTAAAATGTTATATTTTGTTTATGGTGCAATTAATCTGTGTTAGAATAAACACTGACTAAACCACTCATTTGTTTACTTTAAACATTTGATTTATTCAATTGTTTTAGATCATATTAATTTTAATACAAAAATTATATATTATACTACAAATATTTTTTAATTTAATTGTTTTGATTTTTAAAAGGTTTTAAAGATTTAAATTATTTAAATTAAAGTAAATAATCTTCATTTAGTAATTTAAAATCATCGTTTAGCCCCAGCCTTTGAGCGGCAAACATTACTGCACTGTCCCATACATAAACCAAAACATTAATGTTACAATTAAACATTTATTTGTTTCATACATATTCTGTACTATCATCTACAAAAAAATCTTATCTATACACTGTAAAATATCCTGGCTGCCCTAAATTTTTAAGCTGAATCAAATTAACCTTACTAGTCTATTGAACTTATATTATGTTAAACTGACTTAAAACAGCTCGCGTAACTTCTAAAATTAAGTTAGAACAAGATTAACTTAGTTTAATAAGTTACAATGACCTAAAAACAAATGCTGGCAGGACATATTGATCATATAATTTTTTAAAGTGTAGAAACACAGAAGATAAACATATTTATTATTTTAGTCACGTAACATTTTTCTCCATTTTGAACTAGGTTAGATATATGAAATAAAATTTTACTACAGCATTACTTTTTTGAATAAAAAGATCTAAACGCATTGCAAACACTAGGTCTGGTGTGCTCACTAGACAGATAAAGTCATTTCACCGAAGCCCTCTGTATCCCAAGATAAGACGACACCAAACAAATGTCTCTAATGTCAGTGCAATGATGCTATAAATACTGTTTAAATGCCTGAATGACGTCGCAGGTACATTGAGTGACCGCTGTGCTGTTTACACAGAAACACTTTTAGAAGAGAGAAAATAACATACTAAATATATTCAAATTTTAATGTTTTGCTTAATTTATTTGACCACCTTTCAAATATCTCATATAAACTAAAACAACAAATCACAAATAGTCAGGACAACAACATGTCTATGATGCTTTAACTTATTTTAATAGGTTAATTAGGTTTCAACTAATTACAAAACTAACAGAATATTTTAGTCAGTTTGATTTATTTAAGACTAGAAAAGTTAATTTGTTTCAACTAAAAAAGTGAAGTCGGCAAGAATTTCTTTACAGTGTACTCTATAGTAAACCAACAATATCAGTAGTGAAAAGAAAACATATTTTCAGAGCGAGTGGCACAAACTTGACTACGGCTGTCCTCATAACCACTCTTAATTTAGAGAGGAGATTAAACTCTTTGCTGTCTACTGACTGTGTATAACGTGTCTTTTCAGTGTTAATGAGGCATGAATGGCCAGTGCTCGGCCGAAAGCGTGTACGTGAAGCTAGATAAACCCGTCTTAATCCGTTTAGCTTCGCCTGTCATTATGACCAATCATCATGTTATGATCAGTATGCATCAATCTACGCTAAAGACACTTGCTTGTATCTTGTCTACAATGCTTTTTAAAAACGTTTCTGAATTAGACAGCTTAAGGTCATGGTTCAATTCTTATATTATAATCCCTTATCATAATATCACATTAAAGGCATATTTATCCAAAAATGAAAGTTTAATAGTAATTTACTCACCCACCCCATGCAAGATGTAGGTCCAAGTGCCCCTTTCTTCAGTGTAACAACAAATAAGATTTTAAGCTGAAACTGTGGTCCTTATTTCTAAAATGCAGAAGTCAACAGCCACCAGCACAATGAGTGTCAAAACATCATAACACAATAAAGAAATTATTCATTCATTCATACAGTCATTTATTTTCTTTTCGGCTTACTCCCTTTAATAACCAGGGGTCACCACAGCGGAATGAACCGCCAAAAAGAAATCAAACAAAACATTACAATTCAAAAATAAATTAATACCTGTGTCTCCTGGTGATACATGGATCATCCGAAGCGGAATATTCCATCTGTGCAATAAATAAATGCATAAAAAAGTACAAAGTCAAGACCAAAATGATTTATACCCCTTCGGCCAATTCTGACTTAACGTTTTTGTTCAGATGTAAATAAAAGCTGAGAAATATTTTTCCCCACAATGATGCCTCTTCTGTTTCATATGGGTTGATCTCTGACAACGTATTATTTTGTTTTGGAAGAAAAAATAAGTTCCAACTCTTGAAGTATAGCTGGCAGAGTTAACGGGTACATTACATCTGGAAAAAATTCGGTATACCCTAACAGACAATGTTTTGTTATTTGAAAAAATTTGGTCCCCTTTTATTTCCTTTCTACAAACTTGTGATTAAAATGTTTATTATGCCTTTAGTACCTACCCAGCAGGCACACAACATCATAAGATGTTAATATTAGGTTCGATTTAGGTCATGACGTCAGTTGACCAAAATTCAATGTCTAGCCAGCATCTAGGGACAACGTTATCGTTTGACGTTTAACACTAATGTCAAATTATGTTGATATTTGTTAATTTTAGGTTGTGTTGGAAAGTGACCAAAATCCAACATCTGATAGATGTCATAGTGCTAACGTTTACACAACGTCAAGGTGCAACATGATTAAAAGTTGATATTTGGTTGATTTTAGGTTGGACATTGGCATCAGCCTGATGTTGGGTTCTGACGTCAACTTGATTTTCATTTCCAAACAAAATTCAATGTCCCCACAATGTTGGGGTACAACGTCAATATGACGTCATGTTGACCTCCTGTGCCTGCAGGGTACTTTTACCATTGGATAGTTGGTTGGGGGAATGCATGTTTAGTTTTTGTTTGACTGTTGGTTGTTGTTTTTTTCTCTATTTTTTATGTGTAATTGTTAAAATGTAAGTCTAATTATGTAATTGTTAAAACTTCCATCTTATTATCTTTTGGAAAAAGCCTGCAGTCAAAAACTATATATTGTTGTGCTTGAAAGTTTGCATACTCTTTCAGAATCTGTTAAAATGTGACAATTTTAACAAAATAAGAAAGATCATACAAAATGCATGTTGTTTTTTGTATTTAGTACGGTCCTAAATAAGATATTTTAGATAAAATATGTTTACATACAGTTCACAAGACAAAGCTGAAAAACTTTTAAATAAACCCCTGTAAAAGTTTTATTTTATGATCTTAGATATGTTTTCATAAAATTCTTTACATTTTAACAGATTCTGCTAAAGAGCATGTAAACATTTTAAATTTAAATATATATTAACATTATTACCTATAAATCAAAGTCCTGGTCATATACTTACTATGCTTTCTTTAGAGCAGAAGTGGACTTACTAGCATTCAATGTGCACTCATGATTTCTTATTATTTATTACACAGGTTTTCACACTTCCAGAGGGCCACAAAGAGATTATCTAAAAGGATATCTCTGGATAACTCGAGAGATTTCTTTTTTGTATTTAACAAATATAGTTTTGTCAAAGGTCTTCTTTTATTATTTTGATATTAATTGTTAAGACCAGTTTTCCCAGAGATAGGTTGTGGCTGGAAGGGCATCTGCTGCATAAAAACTTGCTGGATAAGTTAGCGGTTCATTCCGCTGTGGCGACCCCGGATTAATAAAGGGACTAAGCCGACAAGAAATCGAATGAATGAATGTTAAGACCACTTGAATTATGAGCTAAATTAAACGTAAAGCAAGATTGCCCTGACCCTTATCAAGAGTAAACAATCCTATTGTTCTCTTACAAAGTTTTTTTATCAAATAGCATTTTCATTATTGGTTTTAGACTTAGGCTAACACTAACGACAAATAAGTCTAATGTTAGACTAAAACAGTCTATGACTAAAGACATAACTTTGACTAAAAGCTAACATTCATTCATTTTCTTTTCAGCTTAGTCGATTATTATCAAGGTCGCCACAGCAGAATGAACCGCTAACTTATCCAGCATGTTTTACGCAGCGATTGCCCTTCCAGCTGCAACCCATCACTGGAAAACACCCATACATTCTCATTACAAACACTACAGATACCTACTCAATTTACCTATGTGTGTCTTTGGACTGTTGGGGAAACCGGAGCACTACAAACTCTACACAGAAATGCCAACTGACCCAGCCGAGGCTCGAACCTGCTGTGAGGCGACAGCGCTACCCACTGCGCCACCGTGTCGCTAATTTAACATTCATTAGCAACATTAAAATCTTCTAATACTTTAACATGTCATTGCATCTTTTACTTACGAAAATTACCAATTCTTTGGCTAGGCTAATCAATGAGGTAAACATTACGCTTTTGCTGAGTTCATGGTTAATTTTCAAAAGGACTAGGCTAACGTTAGCTATAAAGTATTGATCTCTCATTATCCTGTGTACAATTTGTGACGTAGTTTGGCGTTAATTTTAGCTCTGTATTGTCGATCACTGTTCCAGAACATTAATGGATTTTGTTTTAAATGCATCTGTAGACAAAAGACGAGCCCCTCCTTTCCCAGAACCACTGCCCTGTTCTCACTGAGGTGATTCAAGCTAAAAGGTATAAATACAGGTAGAGTCTCTCCCTAGTCAAAAGCCTGTCTCGAACACATAAGGTAAATCCATCTACTCTTAAAAAGAGAGCTGTTCACCACAATGCAGCACTTTAGTAACCGGCCGGAGAATCACCTGAGCTGCGAGATGGAGAGCTTCGGTCATGGAGGCTGGGTGAATCAGGCCTTCAGCGGCTCTCCTGCGGCCGTGCGGCGACCCGTGAGCACCATTTACAGCCCTCAGCCCGGGTTTCACAGCCCTCTCGAGAACCCCTATCTGAACCAGGACAAAGCGCGAACTATGCCCAATGAGGACAAGAAGTCTGGATGTTGCTCCTTCTTCTTTAGAGCCATCAAAGGTAAGCGAGAAAACATGGATGTTTTTGTAATGTGAAAGATAATAATAATAATATTAATAATAATAAACTATTTATAATAATAATAAACTTGTTTTTATTACTGTCCATTACATTTTGTATATATTATTATATAATCATTTTTTATTTGTTGTGTTGCTAGTATTGTTTACATATTTTTAAAATGAACTATTATAAAAAATATAACCAGTTATGTTTAAAATATCCTTTACAATTTGTAATCAATTTGGAAACATCATAAAAATACAAGTAAGCTTTTAACTTTGTCCCTATTTTTCTTCGATGTTTACAGATTATTTTGTGTTAAATTATTGTTTATTTGACTGCTAAGTGTTGCTAATGTTTGGGAATGTTTTTAAATATTTCTTTATAATATTTTTAAATGATTTGTACAATTTGTAATGATTAAAAAATAGCCCCATTTTAAATATTATTCACAGTTGCAATAAATGAATAGGTTAAGCATTTTTGTTTTTACTTTCTTCTATTGTTTTCTTCTATTATATATTATTATTTAATAAGTTTGAGCATATTTTGTAATAATTTTAATTAAATAATGCTTATTATTTTATATATTCAGTTGTGGCGGTTCATTACGCTGTGGCAGCCCCTGATTAATAAACGGAATAAGCAGAAAAAATAATGAATATAATTCAGTTGCAGAATTTAAAAATAAGTATAATTGTATTATATAAGTATATTGTAAATTATAATTAAATAAATGCTATTTCTATTAATATATTATGTTATTAAAATGTTACTTTTAAATATCTTATTATTTTTTAATTTAGTAAATAAACAGAAGCCAGCTTTTAACTTTATTATTATTATTATTATTGATATTATTATTATTATTATTTCTTTTAGCGTTTCATGTGTATTATTTTTCTTTGTATTTTTAATACAATTATTATTTAGTTTGTTTAAATGTTGCTTTGCTATTTAATAATTTAAATAATAAAAATAGTTTTAGGAATTTTAGTTAAACAATTAATTACCTAAATAGTATAGAAATGCAAGTTTTTAGCTTTATTATCATTATCATCATTATTATTATTATTATTATTATTATTATTATTATTATTATTATTCAGTATTTTATTCAATTTGTTGATTCAATTCAATGCTGCTTTTAGAATTGAAATTTGGTCAGTAAAAATATTTAAAATCATTAAATAAATGTAAAATAGAAGACAATAATCACATGTATATTTATAAACAATTGTTTATTTTTGTGTGCTAGGACTGTGGGGAACAGCTTTGAGAAAGGATACAAAGGAGAATCCTGAGCTCAACGTCAAAGCAAATCTCAAAGAGCTGCTCATCTACATTGTTTTCCTTGTGGATTTATGCTTATGTAAGTTTATATGATTATTACATTTATCAAAAGAGTTGATGAATTATACTTGGATGTAGATTTGTCTGTGCGGTAGGAAAACTACTGCTGGAGGCAAAAACCTAACTACCAACGGATACATAAAGATCAGATGTGCATATTAAGATCCCAGACAGACAGACAAATCCATTAGCACATATAAATGTAAAATAGTTCAAATGACATTCGTTTGCTCTTTTGTCTCTTTGATTGTTCTGGCCGTAATCCAAACTAATCCCACGTCTTGCCATTCTCTTGCCCTCTATTATGATCAAAGATAAAGTGCTGGTTATAAAAGTCCCCTGTGTTAAAACACACCATTGTCCATGGCAAAATCAGGCCTGAAAGGAGCACAACCAGAATCCTGCTGTCTTTTACTGATAAGAGCTCAGGTCAGGCAATTGAGGTTTTGTTTGTGCTGGAGCAGCATTGTTGAATGGGGCTGTTTTTGTGTGTTCAAACAAACACTCTTGGCCACTTTCATGACGTTAACGCTGCTAATGGATGAGCGCTGAATGAATCGATTTGCTTTATTTATCTGCGTGAGTGTGGATAGATGGATTGATGGATGGTGTGGTTCAGTACGTGATGTGATTGCTTTAACATGCAGTGACCTACGGCATGACCAGCAGCGCCACCTACTACTACACTAAAGCCATGACGGATCTGTTTGTGAATCTGCCGGGCAGCAACGGCATGAGCTTCTCCTCCATTGGCTGCATGAATGATGTCTGGACGGTGAGCTTGAGCTGCTTTTCTTGTTCCCTGGTAAAAAGAAAAGGCAAAGGGAAATATGTGTAAAGATATTTAAATATTGAAAAATTGTTGGAAATCTTTCTTTTTTTAATAAATAGAGTATATTATACTCAATCACAAAAATGTTAACTTTTTTCAAATATTATAGTTTTTGTTTAATTTATTTTCCTAAAAATATTATATTTTAAAATGTTACAAATACAATAGAAAAATTTATTCTAAATAATACTGGTTTTATTTTATGTAATTTTTATTGAAGTCAGAATTATTAGCCCCCATTTTAATAGTTTTTTATTTTTTAAAAATTTCCCAAATTATGTTTAACAGAGCAAGGAAATTTTCTAAGTATGGCTGATAATATTTTTTTCTTCTGGAGAAAGTCTTATTTGTTTTTATTTGGCTAAAATAAAAGCCATTTTTAATTTTTTTAAAAACATTTTAAGGTCAAAATTATTAGCCCATTTAAGCTATTTTTTTCTTCGATAGTCTACAGATGAACAAACTATCGGTAAACAATAACTTGCCTAATTACCCTAACCTGCCTAGTTAACCTAATTAACCTAGTTAAGCCTTTAAATGTCACTTTAAGCTGTATAGAAGTGTCTTGAAAATTATAAGGTAAAATATTATTTACTGTCATCATGGCAAAGATAAAATAAATCAGTTATTAGAAATGAGTTATTAAAACTGTTTAGCTGTGTGTTGTAAAAAATCTCTCTGTTAAACAAAAATTGGGGGAAAAATACAGAGGAACTAGTAATTCTGACTTCAACTATATATATGGAATATTATTTGAAGTTAACAGACAGCAGTAAAATAAATGTATGTGAAAAAGTTAGGACACCCCATTAAATTATTTTTTTTACATATATATTAGGACACAATCTAATCTTTAGCAGGTTTTAAGCTTTGGAAAATAAAACCAAAATATACCATTGATTAGCACCGTCCCTCACAGCAAAAAGGTTGCTTGCTCGAGTCTTGGCTTGACCAGGAGGCTTTTTTGTGTAGAATTTGTCCTAGTTTCCTCCACAGTCCAAAGACGTGGTATAAGTGAACTGAATAAACTAAATTTTCTGTAGGGTGTGAATGTGAGAGTGTATGGAGAAACACAGAGGTTTGTAATCTCAGTTTTAAGTTCCAGCTGGAAGGGTATCTAAACATATATGCTGGTAGTATATAAATATAGTGAGGGAGTGAGTGAGTGAGTGAGTGAGTGAAAGCAGAAATTAAAATAAGTCAGACAATGGTCTGGAGTCTTCAGATGTGTGTGAAAACAAACAACAGTCCCACAGCTAAAGCTTAGACAAAATTGGGTCATGCAACAAAATCCCAAGCACACCAGCAAATCCACAACAGTTAAAAGGTGGAAAATCAAGATGTTACAATAGTCTAGACCTCATCTTGACTGAAATGTTATTGTGAGAGCTGTGCAAAAATAAGTAATAATAAAAAAAGCAAAAACTTCTCCAGAATGATCTTGGGAACTGATAGGATTATACAGAAATGTTGATTTACTGCTAACAGTAGATCTACAGTCATCTAAATCATAGGGTGTCCTATGTTTATCACCCATGGCTTTTCCATCCTTTATATCCTTCACATTTCTGTTAAATGAACAATCACATAGCATGAGATGTGTGATCAAGATGTCATAATGTTATACATCCGAGGTGTTATCTTACAAATTTTATTATCTGCCAAGAACCAATTAATTACTCACCCACTAAGTTTACTCACTAAGTTCACTCAGCTTAGTCCTTGATTTACCAGGGGTCACCACAGCAGAATGAACAATCAATTAATAATAAATATTGTTCAATTATGTCCTAATACAAAAAACATGAAATTCAGTAAGGTGTCCTAAATCTTTCACACGACTGTATTAAACTTTTAAATATGCTATTTCCACAATTGTGGGACAAAATTTATTCTAGCATCCCATTCTGACTGTCTGTTTATGTCTTGAATCAGTATATGGAGGGCCCGTTACTCGACAACCTCTACTGGACGAAGTGGTACAATGATGAGCCTCTGGAGAATGGAAACCAATCCTTCATTTACTATGAGAACTTACTGTTAGGAGTGCCTCGTGTCCGGCAGCTCAAAGTGAAGCAGAACTCCTGCAAGGTGCCCACAGACTTCAAGAAGGAGATCAGTGACTGTTTCGATGTGTACAACATCAAGAAGGAGGATGACGGTGCGTTTGGACTGATCAACGGCACGGCGTGAGTCACGTTTAAGATAGCTGCAGTCTTATGTCAATCTTCAGAAGTTGAAATGTGTTCATTTGTTACGTTGAGATGTTTTTTGGCTTTTGTTAGGTTTTTTTGAGTTAACATAAAGAACACATCCAGAAACATTATCTCTTTTATTATAAAATGCATTTAGTGAAAAAGATATACACTCCTCAAATGACAGATATCGTGAGGGACTTTCCACCTTTTGTTTTTAAACTTTTGCAACAGTGGGAAGAAAAATAATATTAGATAAATAAATAGTAAGAGAATGATAAATTACCTAATATTAATTGTAAAAAGGTTGGAGGAAGAGGTAATGTGTCAAAGATTCAAAAGAATTTTATTGAAGTTTAGAAGTGAGTGAAAATATATTAAAAGGTTTCTGCATAAAGGCATACTGAGAGCATCTTATCTAATTCTTATTTCAAAAAATCTAACAGCGAAACATGCCTAATATTCACAAGCCACTATGAAATGTCTTGCGGTTTGGTGGACTGGTCAATAAAGCAGAATACATGTTTACGCATTTCTTTTATCACACTTTTTCATTTTATGTCTAGATTTCAATAACAAAAAATATTTCTATATTTTTATCCTGCACTAAGCCATTAATCTGTACTTCAACTACACTTACTAAACATACTCTAAATGGTTTTACAGAAGGATATGTTCATACATAGTTTGCCTGATTATATACTTTTCAATTATTATGCACCAAGTCTAGAGGAAAACAACATGGGCATAATAAACAAAATAAGGTTGTGGGTGGTGGAATTTCTAAGGGAAACAAACAAACAAAAAAACTAATGCGAAGGATCAACTTCAGTCAACAACCAAACACAGACAATCAGTTGAGAGTCATTGAATAGATTTATTATAGAAAAAGTAGCAATTTAAATGAGAAACTCTTCAGGGTGGCCACAGGCCACAATAACAAACAAAAGAATTGAATTGAATCGAATTGAATTGAATTGAATTGAATTGAAAGATTTCAGACAAACTGTAAAAAATACAATTATCCCGTACATTTTAAAATAAAAACTGTCGAGGATAAAAACACAATAAAGCCCTGGGCTTGTTTCCATTGTGGTGCTAGCTGTTAAAAAAAACAAAGTATGGCTTCAAAATACAGATGATACTGTACATCAAACAAACAGTACCTCCACATAGTAAAACAGGAACAAAATTATTCACAAATACAATTATACCTTTATTCATTCATTTTCTTTTCGGCTTAGTCCCTTTATTAATCAAGGGTCGCCACAGCGGAATGAACCGCCAATTTATCCAGCATATGTCCCACGCAGCGGATGCCCCTTCAGCTGCAACCCTATTCACAATCCAATAACATAAAAAAATAAAACATCATCATCCATCATCCAAATTAATTATCCTCATCAAACAACCATCTTTTGATAGCTTTTTTGAACCTTTGCACTTGTATTTAAAAAAACATATTTTCCCCCATTGGACTTCTAAATTTAAATAAACAAATATTAAAATCCCAACCCCTAGTACTGTATGAATGCTGTTGCCTCACCTCTTGCCTCAATAATCTGCAAAGTAAATACACTAAATAATCTGTAAGTCTTTAAAAATATATATAGGAAGCTTATCTTCCTCCCTAAACATAAACAAAGTCAAAAGTAATCAAAATAAAGAAGCAGGCCACCCTTACAAGCTCAAACTCTCAAAATATTGCAAACATATATGGACATTTATACAAGAATAAAGTTTGGTCATAGGCTGGTGGTTAACATACTATTAACTAATACTACTAGCCTAATAAACTACTAATTAGCTCTTTAATAATATTTAGTAATTTAGTAATTTAGGCTTTGTTTAGGATTAGGGATGCAGATCATACTTTATAACTATTAATGGGCAGTTAATATCTTAATAATAGGCAGGTAATAAGACTAGTTATAAGCATGAATTGAGACCTTAACTAAAGTGTTACTAACTTAGAAAGTAGAAAGTTTTTTGAACCAGGCCTCCTTGAAAGTTCAAAATGTTGTACTAAAAATGTATGCAAACTAGCGCATACTTAATGTTACTGTGCCTCATTTGCATACTGAAATATAACATTTCAGAAAGCTTGTGATGCAAAAAAAAAAGTTTGCAATGCTTAATATAATCAGTCAACTGGGGAAGTATTTTTAAAGTAGTTAGTTATTTTTGTGACCCTATTTACCTGCAGTGTTTTGGCTTGTTCTTCTTTAGCTGGCAGTATCACTCAGAGAAGGAGATAAAAGGCTCCAGTCATTGGGGTTTGCTGACAACATACAGCGGAGCAGGGTTTTATCAAGACTTGACAACGACTAGAGATGAGAGCGCCGCTCTGCTGGAGGACCTGAGAGAAAACCTGTGGCTCGATCGAGGAACGCGGGTCCTTTTCATCGACTTCACTGCATACAACGCCAACATTAATCTCTTCTGTGTTATAAGGTACTTATAGAAATTCTAATGACACAAATTTGCGAATAAATAATAAATAACATTAAATTATGCATTGTTATTATTTGAGTTTAAGTTGTTTATTTATATATTTATTTTCACCTTTTTAACCATTTGTCGTATTCCTGATGTTTTAATATTTCATTAAAAGTTTTTATTTTTTACTTATTTTTAATATTTATTTATTTATTTATTTATTTATTTATTTATTTATTTATTTATTTATTTATTTATTTATTTATTTATTTTTATGTATTTTGTTCTGTTGTTCAAACAAAACCCAATAAACATCTTTTGGAAAAAATGTATTAAATTAAATTACTACATAAAATTTATTGAACTAAATTAACACAATTTATATTTAAAAGTTATAGTTCATAATATAAAATTGTTTTGTTTAATATTATATTGTTACATTTTTATTCATTTGTTTAGTAAGCTTATTTCTTTTTTTATTTTTTAATAATAAATATAAAAATGAAATATAAATATATAAATATAAATATAAAAATAAATGTGAAATTGTGATTTTAATAATAATATTAATAATAGTAATAATAAAATAATAACCCAGTGTTGGGTCAAATATGGACAAACCCAATGTTAGATTTGTTTTTATATTCAATTTAAATTACATTTTAACCCAACTGTTGGGTTTGTCCATATATGAGCAAGCGTTAGGTCATTACAACCCAGCATTTTTACAGTATATTATTATTATTATTATTATTACTTTTCAAATTATAAAATTAAGAATCTTATCTTGTTTCTTTAGATTAGTGGTTGAGTTTCCAGCTACCGGTGGAGCGATTCCATCCTATCAGATCCGCACTGTGAAGCTGATTCGTTATGTCACCACCTGGGACTACTTCATCATCGGCTGTGAGATCGTCTTTTGTGTTTTCATCTTATATTACATCGTGGAGGAGATTCTGGAATTTCGTATCCACAAACTTTCCCATTTCACCAGTATCTGGAATATCCTGGACATAGTGGTGATACTGGTAAAAAAAAAAACATCAAATATTAAGTTGCATCAAGCCATTTTCTAGTCAAATTCATAGAAACGATCTCTATACTTTGACCTGGCTATTTTAACAGTAACTGTGGGCTCTTTTGTACAGCTTGCTGTGGTGGCAATTGTTTTCAGTGCATTTCGGACCATCAAAGTGGATGGATTACTCGGAAACCTTCTGAAACAACCAGACATCTATGCTGATTTTGAATTTTTGGCATTTTGGCAAACCCAGTACAACAACATGAATGCAGTCAATTTGTTTTTTGCTTGGATTAAGGTAATGTTTTCAAATCACATTCTAGAATTTGTGGATATTCAGTCTTTCATTGAAGTGACCCATTCTGATTCAGCAATGTCATCGATCTTTGCAGATCTTCAAGTACATCAGCTTCAATAAGACGATGACTCAGCTGACGTCCACACTGGCTCGCTGTGCTCTGGACATTTTTGGATTTGCCATCATGTTCTTCATTGTGTTTTTTGCGTATGCTCAGCTTGGGTACCTGCTCTTTGGGACAGAGGTGGAAACTTTCAGCACGTTTAACAAATGCATGTAAGGATGTTTTTATTTGTGTCGTGTTGGATCAAGATCTAGTCCAAGTCATTTAACATTTAGTATACTGAGGGACAATCCAATAATTGTTTTCTTCTATTGCTTGGTGCACTTTAATGTACCGTGTAGTCAATAGATGATCTGCCTTATAACAATTTTTGAGATCGGCTCAGGACATCCTTATTATGGTAAAATGTTTTTTAGACATATAAATAGAATTTAGCTTCTGTGTGGAGTTTGCATGTTCTCCCCGCTTTCGTGTGGGTTTTGTCCGGGTGCTCTGGTTTCCCCCACAGTCCAAATATATGCATTTCAAGTGAATTGGGTTGGCTAAATTTTGTGCAGTATATGAGTGTGAATGAGTGTGTATGGATGTTCCCCAGAGATGGGTTGCAGCTGGAAGGGCATCCGCTGCGTAAAACATGTGCTGGATAAGTTGGTGGTTCATTCCTGTGTTAATCCAGGATTAAAAAGGGACTAAGCCGAAAAGAAAATGAATGAATGAATAAATAGAATTTACAGTAAACTGAATCAACCATTGATGTAAAAAAAAAAGCTAAATGCTTAAATAAGAAAGGAAACATTTGATTCTGTTACTAATTGTTTACCTTGTTAAACATTTTTAACCACTAACAGAGTTGAGATTTTCCACCATTTTGAGAGTTACCTCAAGATGGGACAACTAGAAAAAATAAGTTTTAAAAACTAGAAAAACTTTCTTGGTAACAAGAAAAATTAGGTTATAAGAACTAAAAAAATAAAGTGGGTAAGTAGAAAAATTATGTTATAAGAACTATAAACAATTAAGTTATAAGAACTAGTAAAATTAAGTTGGTTAACTAGAAAAATTAAGTTACAAGAACTCGAAAAATTAAGTCAGGTAACTAGAAATATTTAGTTGCGTAACAATAAAAATAAATAAGAGCTAGAAAAAATAAGTGGGGTAACTAAAATGTCAAGCTATCATAACTAGAAAAATTAAGTTATAAAAACTAGAAAAATTAAGTTGGTGACCATAAAAAAGTAAGTTATATGAACTAGAAAAAAGTTGGGTAACTAGAAAAATTAAGTTATAAAATCTAGAAAAATTAAGTTGGGTAACTATAAAAATTAAGTTTTAAGAACTAGAAAAATAACTTTAAATTATACACCACATAGCCTGTCTATAATATAAATATATGAATTTTTTAGAATATAAAATTTTACAAATGGTGCATAAGGAATTCACTGAAATAACGTTGACAAATAATGAGTCTACTATTGTACCATAATCATTTTTTACAAATTAATGAGAGAAGAATAATGACAGGCCTCAATTTCTTCACAATTTTTCCACCAGAGCAACGGATATCAATTGAAGAAAGTCACATGCTTATTCAGTGTTTTACAAATAGCTATGCCTTTTTATAATCATTGTAACAGAGTTGATGAGCGCATGAGGACAGACAGAAAGTGCATTTTATTATTACTGGAATTACAAATAATACAGAAAATAGATATTTCATGCACATTTTTTTGTAGTAAACACACAAAAAATTAAATAAGACTAAAATAAGATTTTTCATGATAATTAAAGCTAAATGTAAGATTCAAGATGCAGAGGAAGTCAAAAGTAAATCTAGAGGAAGTCCTTATCATTTTCAAGACAAAATGTCACTAAATACACACACATAGGATATAAACATTATTTCAAGAGAAAACTTGATATAATTACTTACAATAACTATAATATAACTATTTAAAACTCTTTTATTAAATATGTTGTAAAAATAAAAAGTTATATATATATTTATATCTACTCCTACTCATAAATATTTATGTATATAAAATGTAATTTTTTAAAAATATTCCACTTCTCTGCAGTTTCACACAGTTTCGAATCATCCTTGGAGATTTCGATTATGATGCCATTGACAGAGCAAACCGAGTGCTTGGACCCATTTACTTCTTCTCCTATGTATTCTTTGTCTTCTTTGTGTTACTGGTAAGTTTTTCAGACCCATATCATTTATAAATGTTTGTTTAAGTGTCTCTTTATAATCTAACGTGATGACCTGGATTGAACAGAACATGTTTCTGGCCATCATCAATGACACATACTCTGAAGTGAAGTCAGAGCTCGCATCTCAGAAAGACGAGTTCCAGATTGCAGATCGCATCAAGCAGGTTAGTAATACAATGCATCTGCTCAAGGATATTAATATAGGTATACTCAGGCCATGTGTTATTGACAATACATTTTTGTCCATTTTGATGGTGTCTTTGCCTTGTTTAGGTCATCAAAACTGCCATCATTTTGTCCCTGAAAATTGAGGAATGCAATTATCATTTGATACTGAACTACACATGAATTAAATTTACACTTTTGTTTATTTTGCTTTCTTAAAACAAGACAATATGTTTGCTTGTTTAGAAAATGCTTTATTTAAGATGTTTTAAAGATATTTGTAGAAACAAGCCAAAAATCTAAGTAAGAAAAGCATCTTTATGCAGTGTATACATAGAAAACTATGTAACCGTATAAGCCAATTTTATGTTCTGTTTCTTTAAATTCATGTGGACAACTGCTTCAATTTCAGAGTTATGCTAAGACTTTCATGAAGCTGAAGCTTAAAAAGGAAAAGATCTCTGATGTTCAGAAAGCTCTGGATTCAGGCGCAAGTGAGCTGGAGTTTAAAGATTTCAGGAACGCGTTGAAAGAGTAAGTTTCAGATGAAACAGACACAGTACTAATAATACAATGACAACTGTAAATCAGCTTATACAATTGTAAAGTAGTGTCATTACAGAATCAGAAGCCGAATGAGCTTTTTTTTGCTGATTATGTGCAAACACAAAAGGAATTTACATAAATATACACACACCACGATAAAAATGCTGGATTCCACATGATTCCTTCATGTTTTCCCAGCACAAATCAATTAAGTTAACTTAGTTGTTTTATGTTCAATGCCTTTATATTTGTAAAAAGAACAATTAATGTAAGAATTTTGTTGTCACACGGGAAAAAAGTAGGCTATTTAAATAAATAGATATAAGAAGTATATTAAATTTTAAAGTAAATTTCATATATATTTGAATATTTAAAAGAACCTTTATCTTCTCAATGTGAAAATAAAAGCAATACATTTACAAATAAAAAACAAGTTCACAAACTATTTATGTACAGCAGGAATGTCCAAACTTGGTCCTGGAGGTCTTGTGTCTTGCTAATTTTAGCTCCAACTTGCCTCAACACACCTGCACAGATGTTTCTAGAAAGCCTGCAGTCACGCTATAGACTTTGAGTATGCAAAATTCTGTTGTACAGTGCTGTGAAAAGGAGCAGGAATAAACAAGATGATTAGACATTTAAAAATGAGCGGTTGGTTCATATTTTACATTTCTGTCCAGAGAGGTCATGTTTTGCTCTTCGATTGGTCTTATGCAGTCATGTGATGCGATTTCGCAGGTCAGAGTTTACCAAGCTTGAACTTTCCAACGCAGCCAACTGCAAAACTTGTCGCACGAGCTTGCATTTCCATTTTTTTGCCTTTGCTTGCATATGAATGGAAGTCTCTGGGATGAAAAGCGCAGTGTGACCATTGCCCACCCACCCCTACTCCCCATCTTTTCTAGATGGGCGACACGGTGGCGCAGTGCTTTAGCATTGTTGCCTCACGGCAAGAATGTTTTTGGTTAAAGTTCCTACTAAACCAGTCAACATTTTTGTCGTTCTCCTCTTGCTCGCGTGGGTTTTCACTGCGTTCTCCGGTTTCCTCTCACAGTCCAAAAAACATGCAGCCTAAGTAATTGAACATACCAAATTGGCATCATAGTCAAGCTCTTAGCAAGTCGTTTATCTCCTAAGCCATCTTATATCTGCCAATAGCCAGAAATAAGTTGGTGGAGTTCATCAAGATCTACCTGAGCTCAAACTCCCCTCTTGCCCTGCTAATGGGAGAGAGCCCAGGGCTCAAGGATCTTATGAGCTCAGAGCTCTCTCCCGGGACAGCATCCCAAACATGCTAATTATTAGCTAAGTGTGAACTCTTGAAGTAGTTTTATTCATTTTTTGAGTTAAGTTGACACCAGGAACATTTCAATAAGTGGGAAATATTGTAAACAATAAAATTTAATATACATCTAGATAATTGATGTGCATTATTGACTATTTCTCCCTAAACTCTAAACACATTACAGTATTGTTTATGGACATAAAAACAGGTAGTAATTGATGTTCTAGTTATTATTCAGGTCAAATTAAAACATTCAAGTATAATGCAGAAGTCCTGTTTTCTGGTTGTGTGTCCTGCGTGTCAGGATGGGTCACAGTGACCGAGAGATCTCAGCCGCTTTCTCCAAATTCGACCAGGATGGAAACCAGACTTTAGACAAGCAGGAGCAGGAGAACATGAAGCAGGAGCTGGAGGAGAAAAGGGTATGTTTGTTTAATTTAGCTAGTTAGTGTTGATGGATGACACTGATTTAGATTTTTATTGTGCATTTTTACGCTCAGGATGCTCTCAGTGCAGAGCTGCGTGACCTCGAGAACAGTGTGGAACCAGCAGAGGAACACAGAAACACTGTTCCTCCAGAGGACTATCAGAGGTTTGTGTTCAGAGTGTAATTCCTCAACATGTTCAGTGTTATTCTGCTATTGTTTATTTCTGTATTATTATAGTATTCAGAATTATTTTTAGTCTATTTTCATATTTTTAGTTTTAATCTTGGTATGTTTTTAACTAAAACCAGAATACTTTTTTGTTTTTTCTGTTCAATAGATTTTAGAGGCCTGAAAATTGAAAGATTTTGATCATTTTTTATCCATTGTATGTTTAAACTACTAACATGCTTTTTTTGGTGGGAAATTTAAAGAAAAAGGTCAACAAATATATTTTTTTAAATGATCCTTTTTAAATTCAACCTTTAGTCACTTTTAGCTCTAGCCAAGTTAATTACTGTATAAAAATTAGGGTTGTTAAGCATGTGAGTTATTCTACAGACTGTCAATCTAAGCCTTAGAGTTTTTTAATTGTAGAATGAACTTTAAGAGTCCACACTTATTGCTTGATGCTATTAGCAGGTTTGGCATGCGGTCCAGGGAGAGAACCCAGAGCTCCTGCCTAGTAAATAAGCATACAAGGACTCTGGGATCCGGTAGGTCTCGAGAGCTCCCCCTGTTAAAAGTAGAAAAAAGGAGGAGATGGGGTGGAAGGGGGGATCCCTCCAAAATCTGTTGAAATTCTGTTGTATGGTGCTGCAAAAAGCGGCGGGATTAAACAAGATGATTAGACATTTAAAAAAGCAAGCGTTTGGTCCATGTTTTAAATTCCTGTCCAGAGAGGTCATGTTTTGATCTTCGATTGTTCTCATGCTATCATGTGATGTGATTTCGCAGGTCAGAGATCACCAAGTTTGAACTTTCTAACGCAGCCAACTGTGAAACTTGTTGCACAAGCTTGTGTTTCCAGTCTGCTGCATTCGTGTGCGTATGAATGAAAGACTATGGGGAGAAAAGTGCAGTGTGACCGCAGCTTAAGACAGTAGGACGAAATTGGTCTATTTATTGTAAGCTTGAATCAATCTGATTGAATTATTGCTGAATACAGATGACAGACCAGCCGCGATCAATCATATCACATGCTCCTCTCGAAATAACTTTGTATAACTTCACTTAATTAAGTATTTTTTACCTGAGGATTAGGAGGTCTATAATTTTAGTTTGTTGATGTACATGTGTACTCTGTACATGGCTTATTTTTAAAAATATTTTCCAAATGATGTTTAACAGAGCAAGGAAATTTTCACAGGATGTCTGATAATATTTTTTCTTCAAAATCTTATTTGTTTTCAATTTTTTAAAAGCCATTTTAAGGTCAAAATTATTAGACCCTTTAAAAAAAAAAAATATATATATATATATATATATATATATATATATATATATATATATCTTTTTTTTCCGATAGTCTACCTGCCTAGTCAACCTAATTAAGCCTTTTTAAATGTCACTTTAAGCTGTATAGAAGTGTCTTACAAATGTCTAGTCAAATATTATTTACTCTTATCACGGCAAAGATAATATAATTAAATAATTAGTTATTAAAACTATTATGTTCAGAAATATGTTGAAAAAATCTCTCCATAAAGCAAAAATTGGGGAAAAAATAAACAGGGGGGCTAATAATTCAGAGGGGGAAATTATTCTGACTTCAAATGTATGTATTTTTTCTATAAATATTTTTATTTTTAAATTAGTTTTTGTATTTGAAGTATTTAAATATATTTTTATATTTAAATTTGTTATTTGTTTTTTTTGCGTGTAATTGTTGTTTATTTTTGTTTATGGGGGAAGGTTGGGAATATAATTTGTTTACATTTTTTTGTTTCTTTAAAAGTTTAATAAACAGAATAAAATTAGATTTACACAAGTTATATTTTCACATGTCGTATCTGGCATGTTCAGTTGTCTTTTAAAAGTATTTGTATGCTAGTATTTATTATTTCTAATGTACTTTTTACATTAGTATAAGTCTATGTAATGTTTTTAACATTTTTATTCTAGATATTTTTTTGTGTTACTTAACAATAATGCTGATGTTTATGGGACTTTAAATATATCTTTAAAAAAAACAAAAAAACAGGGTGGTGGTGCATTTCTTGACTTAATGTCTAACAGTCATTTTTACTTTTCCATTACAGGCTGGTTCACAAAGTTTCACAGCTTGAAAATTCTGTATCCGCTATAATGTCTAAACTGGATTTTGTCATGGAGAAAATGAGACTTCAGACATTCAACACAGAAAGCAGAGACATGGATAAGCAGACGAATAGAGATGATGTGAGTCAGATATATAATGATTATTTTTTTTAAATAACAAATATGAAATATATAAATTATGTGCTATAATTGCATTATTACAGGAATCAAGACCGGCTTCAGGAGGGAACATTCATGTAAATCTGGAAAGAGTCTTGGCTCAGGGCCCATCCTGGTCATTAACTGGTCCAATGGGGAGCGCAAGGAATCGTCTGTATCCAGATGTAGGATGGCCAGTCGTCACTGAAAACAACACTTCAGCACGTCACTGAATCCTCAAATGCAGAAACTGACTAATAATAAGCCTGGTCTAAAGAGGAAGGTATTGCTGTACAATAGATGAAGTAGTGCTCTTATACCTGTTCTCTATACTGACGGTTTAACCTGCAATTACAAGCTATGATTGACAGTCTGATTATATTCCGCTTGAGTAACGTTTCAGCTCGGTGTATTGATGTATTGTGGTGCGTAAAATTAATTCCCTCATTTCTGGGAATTTCAACTGTATCAGGCTGGAAATCTTCTTTCACATTGAAGAATTTTCACTATTAGTTCTAATAAATCTCAACCTAAGCATTTTTTGTTTTGAAAGATGTTTAAACATCCTGGCTAAAACAAGGCTAAATTTGGGCTGTCTGTCAGTAAAAATCTAACAGATGTCTAAGAATAGGCCAAAACCTGACTAGTCATCAAATAAACAGAAATGAATGACTACACATATAAAGTCTGTCTATTTGACGACCAGTCTAGTTTTGGGCTATTCTCAGATGTCTATTAGATTTTCACTGACAGCCCAAGTTTAGGTTTGTTTAAGCCAAGCTGTCAACATTTAGATGTCTATTAGACGTCTACTAAACACAAAATTGTTTGCTGGGAATTTTCTTTCTAATCACATAATATGGAAACTTAACTGAAAGCTGATATTAGACTGCTACATTTAACATGTTCTGAAGAGTCATTGTGTATTATTAGCCTTTGGAAAGTTGTTGTATACATTTTTCTAAACTTATTTCATCTTTGATATGAACTTGTATATTATAGTGTGTGAAGCATATCAGCATATAACCAAATGGCTATAGTTTATATTAATCTTGAAACAATATCACTTGCATGTATACAAAGACATTTATATTTATGAATATTCTCTCTATTCATTCTTGATAATAGGCAATAAATAATTGCAAAAGAAACGGATTCATTATTTTAATATGCTGAAACAAAACGAGAAGAGAACAGTTCTTGTCCAATGGTTCATTTATTGACTCATTTAGACCTAAAAAGAAAACTCAAAATGCTAAGTTGTATTCAAACATTTCTGCCTTTTACATTCAATGCTTTGAGCAACCTCAATATTATGGTTTGAAACATGCAATTTCTCAACATTCCCAAAGGGAAGAAAACAAAAATCCAAACCAAAAATCCAAACCTTTTCTCTGGCTACTCGAAAAAAAAAAAATGGCACGCATATTTTTAAAAACAGCAAAGGGACAAATGTACAGTAGGATCTAAAATAAATCGTACAGCTCTCTATGAGGGTCTCGAAGTGTTCAGCTGAAAATCTGTGTGTAACCGAGCAAAAATTAAGGCTTGTAAATATCAGTCACACATGTAACGTTTGTCTAACATACGCTGCTTTAGTTCTACAAAAAAAAAAAAAGGTCTTGTCAAGTAGAGCGCATGCTTCTGAAACCCTTTTTCCAGGCCGAGATATCAAAAGATATTTACAGGTTTGGCCGTCGTGACCCTTCCTCCGTAGTGAACGGGAGATTTCACTGTCTGTAAATTGGGAGTAAAAAGATACATTATACACACAGTATCAAAGAGCTCTAGAATCCGAGGAGAACGGGGAGCTAATGTGGATTAAATATACACCACTGCACATAGAAATTCATTTACACGTCAACATTTACAAGACACGGGTCCAGTGAACCCCCAAAAAGTGCCTTTGCCAAGTCAGAATGAAGAATTAATGGCATTTTTTTGTCGCAGTTTGTTTTGTTTTTGTACAAAATTCAAAGTCCGTACTGTAATGAACAAGCAAATGCATGATCAGTTATTAAGGAAGAGTGGAAAAAAAAGAAAATACATAGTGAGAAAACTGTTTACGTTGTGGGATTTTCATGTAATGTACCTGTGGAGTTCCTGAAGTTGGGATTCAATGGGAAAAATCAGCAGTTTTCTTTGAGATATGCAGTAAAAAACAAAAAGGGTGGGGGAAGAGACACATTTCATCTCCAATTCAACTAAAGCAGGATCGAATCTTGTGAATGAATTGAGATTTCCAGTGAAGGCGCACATCTTGTTGGCTTCTTTACTCTAAATTTGCATCTTTACAATAAAGCGTTTCCTGCTTGGGATCCATATGCCTGTATGGGTAAGGAGTCTTCAGATTCTCTCCCTGTGAGAGCAGGATGTACAGGAGTAAGAAGCGGCTGTTATGGAGTGGGAAGGTCAGATCACTGTGTCTGGTATCCGGCCATGCCGAAGTTAGCCTGGTTCATCACTGCACCGGGCTGAGCCTGAGAGGGTTGCGTCCCAAAACCTCCCACCCAGGCAGGAGACTGTGATTGTCTAGAGCAAAGACAATAGCGACAACAAAAATGAGTTATATATTTTGTACATATACATATTGTACATATTTTAAACTTCCTACATAAAAAAACATGCTGATTTCCATATGGGAAAACATGCAGCATGTTTATGCACACCAGTGGTTCTCAATTTCAGTCCTCCGCCCTGCCCTGCCCTGCGCTATTTGTATTAGGCTGCATTTACACTGCAGATCTTAAAGGTCAATTCTGATTTTGTGACTGTATCCGATTTTTTTTGATTACCTGCTTACGTCATCTTTTATAAGTGACTCGTATCTGATCGTCTGCATTTACACAGCACAAGGCAAAAGTGCAATGACAAGAAAAAAAAAGAGTGGGCGCTGACTAACAGCTGATAATAAAAGAGCACTCTTTTCTCTATTCCTGCACACTGCAAAAATGCTTTTCTAAATTAAGATTTTTTTGTTTTCTAGTCCAATTATTTAAAAGTTCAGATTATTTTGCTTGATAAAAGCGTACCGAACTAAACCGTACCACTCAGTTGAAAAAGGCCATTATTCTCACAAAACACACAGCCTCCACGTTTAATGGCTTTTTGTGATCACAGTTTGATAGGACGCCCAAAAAACTTACTCGACACCAAATCCTTGCTGATTCCATGTTTGGCCGTACATTCCATAGGATGGTACTTGCCAGCCATTGGTCATGTACTGACCATACTGTTGCGGATTGCCATACATTTGATTCCATTGTCCCCACTGACCGTACTCCATCTGTGAATAAAGCATTGAGAACTACTGTAAGGGCTCACTGAAGGTGAAAAGACCCATGCTGGCCTCATTCAAAAAACTAAACTCCACATTACCGGCTGGACATTTTTGGCCATGTCAGGAGATTCTTTGCCCCAGTAGCACTTCACCACATGTCCTTCAATGGTGGTGCCATTCACGGAGACAATGGCATGAGCAGCACTTTCATGTGAAGAGAACCTGAGAGAAAAAATGAAGGTTTTGTAAGAGGAAATGTGAAGAGAATGACAATCCTATTTACAATAAAATCAGAAGAATCATTGTAACCATGTGGCTAATTAATCCTTGACAATACATTTAATACCACTAAATAATGTATATCAGTAAATTATCATGCAACATAAATATAACAAAATTAATTGAATTAATTATTGTGAAATACACTTTGGGTTAAAAATTAATTATTTGTTTTTCTCCATAAGCCTCTTTTGGAGTGAACCAATTTGATAGAAAATGTTTTTAAATATTTTGTTTTTAAATGTTATTCATTACTGTGGATTGATGAATTTTTATGGAAAATAAATCTTTTGTAAAATTACAGTTGTCATCAATATAAATGTTTTGTTAGGATTTGTAAGAGCTTTTGAACACGTTTCTTTTTCTTTCAAAGCCCAAAATTGGTCCATTTGGAGGTTGATTGATTTTTTTTCTTCAGTTAATGATGCCCCCTGTTGGGAAATTAGTGTAATATCAACTCAGCTTCAGTTTAGCAAAACAAAATCCATATTATCTATGCATTTTGTGACTACATTAAATGTAAGCAAAACAGCATTGATTTTGTTTGATCAATTTGGTGCACAACTCAATCCCACTATCAAATGGTAAAACGACTACAGACAAACTACATACACACAATATTAAATTAATCACAGAGCTAACTCTGCTCTACATAAAACAGGGTTTCTGCTGGTTTCACAAAATCAAATGTAAGACTTTTTAAGAGCTTTTTAAGACCATGAGGAATTCAGACTTATACAAGGCTAAACACTAAAGAATTTTTAATGGCCTACAAGGAAAATAAATGTACTTGCCCTATCTAATATGATTTGCCTGTATTTCTAATTAGTTACTTCTTAGCTATATATTTTAAATAATGACTCAAAACAAGCAGACCCTAGTTATATAGATATATATTTTGCAACATAACTATTAAACATAATTAACAACATTAAAAAAACTGTTTAAGAACTAAATGTATGCACAGCAGTTTATTCAGCTTATTTTATTCAGATGTATTTGTTGCTGATTGGATGAGTTGGATCAATTGGATAGCTTTACATAAACAAAGGAAAATAAAGACCTGTTTAAAATTATGTTAGATCTACAGTACAAGACTATATTTCAGTCAATTTGAGAATTTCTAAGGCCTATAAGTTAGTTTTTGAAATTTAAGACATTTAAAGACTTTTAAGACCCAGCAGACACCCTGATATCATCGAGTAGTGGTAAACATTAAACATATGAAAGTCTGTTTACATTATTTTACAAGAACATAAATCAAGACTAACAACAGTTAATTACTGGAGAGATACCTGATAAAAGAATAACCCTTCTCTGGAAACACTCTGATCTCCATTATCTGGCCAAAAGGAGAAAAGGTCTGTCGCATGAGATGCTCTGTTTAAAGAGAAAAGCATCAGTCACATGAGCGAGCATCGACACCAACAGTGTGAAAAGGCCAGTGCAGATGTAAAATGTACCTGTGAGTCCTGACTGAATGCCACCACAGTAAACTGTGCAGTTCTGAGGACTCGACTGGTTCACCACCTCATCAAATCTTAGCTGCTTGGCACTATCTGAAACATTAGTCAGTGTTAATTCAGCTTAATTAAGAGACCGTTAGCAACAACAGGAAAAAAATAAATAGCAAAAAGAGAGAGAGAGAGAAATGGCTTTTCAAGTTAACTCTGGGTTATTCTAAATCCTAGTTATCTAGTTTCACGGTTGAAACTTTACAGTCCAAAGGTTCATTTTTATTTTTCACATAGAAAATTTACAGTGCATATTTACCTAATCCCTGCTCTCAGCAAGTAAATGATTGCATTTAAACCACTTTTTACTCCAAGTATGTTTGTGTTTAATGCCATGTCAACTTCTTTTATGGCGAGAAAATGTATGTGGATTTATATTACATAACGTTTTACAATTAATTTTTGTTCTAAACTAGGGCTGCAAAAATTGTAGATAAACTCACATTGCAATATTTTGTTTTTTTTTTTACAATATATATTGCGATAATATTTAATAATAATAGTTTCAGAAGCAATTTGAAAATAATTTTACACTGATTGGGATGATTTTTAGTTAATCTGCATCACATGTACAAATTTCTAAAGAAATATATATCTATATACAGAAAATAACAAACTAAACGACAGATAAACAATAAATAAACATTGCTTTTATGCTTTTCGGTGAAGAACAGTTTTGAGAAATTCAACAATCAAATGTAAAATAATACCGTACAGTCTTCAGACTGGTAAACTTTGTCATTTCTTGTGTCCAAATGGTTTAAATTTACTTTTTTCAAATTGCTTGATGTCATGCAACGTGACTATTGCAGATTCTCAAATTGCGATATCGATGCTAAAACAATATAGTGTAGCCCTATCTAAAACTGTATTTGGTTTAAAAGTGATTAAAATTCCTTCAAGAAAATAGGAATAGAATAAATTCCTCGCAGATTAAAGTAGACACAATTTAATAGAACATGTTTCTTGTGTTTATAAAAAATCTTTACAATAGGGGTGTCCAAACCTGGACCTGGATGGCCCGTGTTCTGCATAGTTTAGATCCAACTTCCATCAACACACCTCCCTGGAATTTTCTAGTACACCTAGAAAGAGCTTGATTAGCTGGTTCAGGTGTGTGTAATTGGGATTGGAACTAAAATATGCAGGACAGCAACCCCCTCTAGGACCAAGTTTGGACACCCGTGCTGTACAACAACAATTACCTTGGGTTAAGTGCAGTGTGAAATCTATAAAGTGTTTGTTTTCTCTAAAACAGCATGATTAAAATGAAGCTTACTGTCTTGCACACTCTTTGGAGCGGGTGGTTTGCGAGTTGCCCAGTTAGTCCGGATTTGTCGTCCACCAAGCCACTGACCTCCCATGTGTACTATGGCGTTCTCAGCATCCTAAAAAAGAAGAAACAACAGATTTACAAACACACATAAATGTGAAGCAAAAACATAAGCTCTCAGCAACACTACTAGTCTTTCATAGGTTCATTTGTATAAATAGAAACTATCCACATAAATATCATAATTTGATTTTAATTACAATTACTAATCTTTCTAAAACCTCACACTGAAAAATAAATCAACACTAGCACAGTCTGATTGATTCTATTAAACTGAATTGCTGAAAAGCTACAGCTATAATATGAATTGTAGTAAACAGAAATAGAATAACCTTCACTCTGTGTTCCTGTACTGGAGCCTTACCAGTTTGTTATAGAAGGACACAAATCCATACCCCTTTGATTTCCCTGTTGTCATATCCTTCACCACTCGTGCATCCCTGAAAGCAAAACGTAATAATGGAGAAGTCAGTTTATTGACGGTTTGCTAGAGGATCTTTAAAAAAAGAAAGGAACCACACACACACATTGTACTGTACTGACACTGTTACAATATCCTAAGTTATTCTAACAAAACTGTATACTATCAGTTTCTCTCGAGATTACTGGTACTTATTAAACAATTTATATAAAATAAAAACAAGTTACAAAGTCATGCAACCTACACTACTGCATGTATGTTTAAAAACTCCAGCAAAAGCTTTTCTTAGACATCTCTCCTCATAGCTGTGCAATCATCATCATCTTAATCACTATTACATCAGTATAAGTCATTACCATGCATTCCTAATTTGAACTGCTGTCTCTAATTCTACTCAAGAGTACATAGAAATATCAAAAGAGAAAAAAAGGAATTAAACGGCATACATGGCCTGTTAACAGATTTCTTTATTTTTCCTGGTCAATTCTTTACCACCAATATGGAGTTTGGGAAGCTGCAAATTTCGAGAAATTAACATTTTTTAGAGTTGTAGGAAAATCAAACTATCAACACAACTAGGAAAACCATCAAACAATTTTTACAAGCAAATAGTCATCAATCATCTGAAGTTTGTTAAAGGTCTACACTATGTCAGGGTTAATAGAAAAAAAATACTGCAGTATACAAATATGAAAAGCAAAGAGTAAATAGAAAAAAAATCTACATCTGAGTTCCCAGAGTGCACAGTTCCTTGCTGTTAGCCTTCAAGCTCCTGTCCAATCCTATGAGCATTTCTGTAAAATAACCAGAGCTCTATTAACTGACACTCAGAGCTAAAAGAGACTCTGAAAATTTGGCAGAGTAGCATTGCATAATGTTGTTTTTTTGTTGACTTTAAGGTAAATCGAAACTACTTACCAATTTGGGAAAAGCAGTGGAGATTAGTGATGCAATTTTTTTAAGGTGCTCTTTACAACAGATCAATCCGGGTACACAATACTGACTAAACTGCCCTGTGTTTACTCATGACACTGACCATTAAAATCACCAATGCAAATTAAAAATATACGGTTTCTAAAACTATATGACATCCTGTTCTCAATTCAAATCTGTAAGTTTAAAACTTTAAACATTGATGTTTAATATAAAGGAGAAAAAAGCTTTCATTACTGACAGAAATGTTTAAAGAATGCAAAGGTTAAAAATTACATATAAAGGTCATCTGGCTTAGTGTAAACACACACCACTCTACATTATGCAGACAAGAAGGGTATGACCTCTTAAAACTTACGAGATTTTCCCAAAGGGGGCAAATGCAGCTCTGATGTCATCAGTTGTGATCTCAGGGCTCAAGTCTCCCACAAAAACATGAAAATGATCTGCAGAAAAATAAAAACACTTCATAAAAAACTAAAACCACTATTGATGTAAAAGACAATCTAATATTTAACTTATTAAATGTTGTTTCAAAGTGCAAGCCTCTGCTCATTTGGTGCACAAAAAACATTTTTTACAAAACCATTGTGTACACTATGTGTATACACATTGTGTTTTTTTAAATTCCTGCTGCATTACAGACACCATTTTTTTTAAACAATTTACAAAAGATTTATCACCGTCTGACCATCTGAGATTAGGCATGGATATAAACATCATAGCTGCCAGTAGTATAACAGGACACTGTGAGCAGTATATTAGTACCATTTAAAGTTAGCTTTTGGCATCTGTTCAAGTGTTAAGACTTGGACACACCAAACTAAAAGTCATCAATTAGGCAGCATTGGGCAGTCTGTGATCATTTGTCAGGCTAGTTTGTTTGGTGTGTTCCACACATCACCTCTCAGCTGAGGCAGTCAGCCTGATTCAGCCTGTAAATTCGACCTTGGCTTAGGTGAAATAAAGAGGTTTGGGCTGTTCAGATTCTAATCAGAGTGTAAGAACAAAAAACTGATGTGACAAAACTAAGTAAATGACACCATTCAAGAAAGAACAAAAAACAAGGCTGTGTGTTATTTTGTAGCATTTTTTTAAATTGCTGCTATCCATATAGATTATCAGACATAAGGTTGTATGTGTGAACAGGTCCTTTTTGAAAATACCGGTAAATTCGTTCTGGCTATTTTCCGGAAAGAGAAGTTGCAACATTACCGGCAATTTGCCGGAATGCTGCGCTGTGTGAATGCAGAAGGAAGATTCCCGTAATAAGCGCGTGCACGTCTAGAACGTGCTGACGTGAGACGTCTGCTTTAGCCAATCACAACAGTCAGACGCATTTACATCCGCGCGGTTTGTGAGGATAAAAGCCTTTGAATATTTTTCCAGACACATTTAGCTGCTAGAAGTTAGTCAGATCACGTTTATATGTTCTTCTTAATGCCAACTGTGTAAATAATCATCGATGAGATGCTTATGATAAGCCGTTGTTTGTTTACCTTCAAGCTTTGCGTGCGCCTATGAGCGCCTGCACACGCACATATTATGAACATCTCGACATGCGAAAGTGATCCTGCAAAAGTTGTTCACAATATTGATCATCCACAGAGTTTGTAATTTAGTCAAATGTTTACAAATACAAGCGCAGCCGTTTAAAGCTCATTTGTGGTGAATGATGTCAGAATTTACCGGTATTTTGGAATGGATGTGTGAATGCTCTTTTCCGGAAAATTTCCGTAACGTCCTCGCCTGTGTGAACATCGCTTATTTGAATATACCGGTAAAGTCGTTCCGGAAATTTTCCAGAAATTTACCGGTATCACTGTGTGAAAGGGGCTATAGTTGCACGATTGAAACCCTCCATTATGTGCAAAAATACAGACGCTGCTTTGTACGTGTGCAGCACCTTGTAATGCTTTTACTTTGTTGAATGACAATACAGATACTGCCATGTATGAAAAGACACAACCATTTACACAGGTGCAGAACATATGTTCTTGTTTCAGGGCCTTATCACAATCTGCCATCCGTACCGTGCCCAGGCCCGTTTCCCGGATCGTTTGAGAAGTGTGAGTGCGCTGAATCGGGCTCAAGCACGGTTCACTTGGCCGGCCCTGGCCCGGTTGGAAGAGGTGTGCCTGAGCGCGATTCACTTGGGTAAAGCCCGAAACTGAAAGCGAGATGTGACCTTTAAGGGGCTGTTTCATATGGATTTATTAATCATTCTTACTGTACAGTGAACGAAAACTGCCGTAGTTTATTAAAGACGAGAACTCCTCACAGCACGACAGCTGCACAGCTTCAGCAGACCTCCTCATTCCTGCAGCACGAGAGCTTTATGATTGTTTATGAGCGCCAAAAGTGGCGGATCTGTTCGGCGAAATATCTGACTGCGTGTCACCACATCCCTAAGGACTGTTTGGCGAAATATTTGACTGCATGTCAGTGCATAACTAAAGACTGAAATTATATAACTAGAGAAATCTCCACTGTGCTGAGTGAGAGAGCGCTTCTCACTGAACAGCGCAGCAGCGATGACGTAAGCGTGCCGAGGCCCGTTTGTGGTGTGAGTGCGGGCCGTCGGGGGAGACGGGAGGGGGGACAAGCGTGCTTTGGCCCAGTTCGAGGCAACTGTACCTAGTGTGAGTACGGCCTCAGTCATCTGTTTGACTCTTGGTCCAGATAGGATCCGACACCGCCAGCAACACAGTTAGTTTTTGTTGCTGCAAGTTCTTTAAAGGGCCATGAAACCCCCCTGTTTCAGCTGGGTGTTTTCACACCTCTACTTTGAAAAAAGTCAGAAAAGTGGGCGTGTCCAGCTCTGTTTAGGGGGGGTGTCGGAGGAGGGGAAAAGGCATGGTACGTAAAAATTTGCATAAAAATGGAAAATCCTGATTTTCACATAGGCAAAACAAACACAGACGCAGGAGAAAGACAAGTGACTGTGTTTACATGGACATCAGTAATCAAATTATTTGAGAAATTATTAAATATCGGACTTTAACTGCAGTTTGGCTCTTTCATTCAGGAATTTTATTCATGCCCCTCGTGACAAACGAAATATTTGATTTGAGGAATTGCTGGAAGCGTGTATCTTTCATGCAATGTGTGTTACCGCACGGCGAATGTGAGAAAAAAAAACCTACGCATTTCTCTGTAACTTAGATGCACCCAGTAGGTAGCATCAGAAAGCTGCGTGTGTTATTCTTTTCACAAAACAGGACTCCAAACAATTCATGTTCTCCCGCTTGGCAACACAACGCGGCGTCTCTCTTCCATCTGAACACTGTAACTGGTAAAAACAGTCTTGGAAGCTATTATGCATATTAATGAGGTTGCACCGCATACATAATAGAGCGTGCTGATTGGTTTGAACTAAGTCTTACTCATGAATGTATGCAACACATTCAGAGACGTAATAAGGAACTCCCAGGTACAGACGTCCAGTCTACATGCTGGAATACACGCCAAGATCTCATGGCCATGACGCAGCTTCAAAAATTCATTTCAAATCGGAAGTACGAATTTGTTCGAAATAACGCCCAACCAATAACAACCAATTTTCACTTTTAAGTGAAATATATGTGTCCTAATAGTGTTTTTAGCAGTGTGGGACACAAATACGACTGTTATCAGCTCAAAATATGTGTGTGTTGGTGTTTCTTGACCCTTTAATGGTAGTCTGTTGTGTACCAGGCTTTAGGACCCAGAAAATGTGGTGTGACATTACTTAACAATCAGATAACTTACTTGATGTATCTTTCTTCTGACTGCTCGGAGTGGTAGCCCAGTTTACCTTGACTTCCTGTCAATAAATAAATACTTTTGTTGAAGACATTACCTCTGATAACATGAAATTGCAACACTTCACTACAAACTACACAAAGCTTGTTTAACTAAGACTTGTTCCACAAAAACGTTTTTTTTCATTTTTAAAAACTGCACTTTTTTCTATGCAGTTTTACTGTTTGTCCACACAAAAATGCAATGTCAGGTGACTGAATCTAAAACTTTCTGAAAACTCTGGCTAGGGTGATGATTGTACAAAACTTCAGGTACAGTGTGGTTGCATGAACACTACAACTGAAGTTGTTGCCTCATGATGTCAGCCTGCATGTTGTTTTCTGCATTTGGATTGGCCAACATGGCTGGGTTCCAGCCAAATGCAAAAGACATAATGAGGCAAAATTCTGCATTCATGGCAAACATATTGTGTATTCTGCATCGTTCGCATTCAGCACGGTATTCCGCCTCTGTTCTCATGTTTGCATAGATTTGTATGCCATTTATTCATGCAAATACTTCATATTCCGTTTGATGTAAACCCAGCGTAAAAGTGTCATTATCGCCACCTGTTGGTTCGGTGTGCCCTTAACATGCATACAGTGCGTTTTTGCATTTAAAGGTGGACAGAGAATGTTTTAAAAACAAAAGCAGGGAAAACTCCATTTACAAAAACACCCATATATGTTTGGACATGGCCTAAATGATGCCACAAGATGTACCTTTCCCAAAATCTTCCTTCCGTTCATGGCAGCTAATGCCGCAGCAGCGTCTCTATGTTCAAAGAACTCCACAAAGCAATACGGGTCATTGCTTGTATGCTGCAAAACAGAAAATCCAATAGAAGAAGAGTTCATCTTCCTGCTGCTATCAGACTGCTGAGAAGAAAAGCCAGGAAAATGTATTATTGCAAAGTCATGGGTATTGGGTGGAAGACTTGGGTGGAATATTTTTTATCTTTAAAATAATGTTTTGGTTCATTTTAAACACAAACTAAAAAGTACATTTATTTTCAAAGTTAATGTAAATGCAATGTTTTCCACACAAGCCCATTTACATTCATCATGAGCTCAAAGACAACATTTGGGAACAAAGTACTGTGATGGATGTTTACCTCTGTTATCATTTTACAACTTTTACATGGCCCAATCTGAGTAAATAACTGTAGGATCAAGTTCTCCGTTACATCTCTTGAAAGATTCCCCACATAGCTGAAAATGCAAATTTACCACATGTTAATAAAAAAAAAACACAAGTGTAATTACAGATTGGATGTCATGACTCATTGATCATCCTCAATGCATTTATGAATAAAAGGGAACACAATATGACTATCGATTAATCTTAAAACAGCAAAATAAACCCCCTAAACCTAATCTATCAAAAAAGGTCTTATAGAGAGGAATCATTTGATTGCCCAAATATATTCAACATCATACCTATCTTTGTCTATATCTACATATCCATCTATTTTCATTTACAAGTATCTAAAGAGCTCAATTGAAAAAAAGAAAACAGGTAACTTATTTTTTTAATTAACCACCGAATACACAATAAAAAAAAAACTTCTTCATAGAACGTTACTAGACAGATAGACAGGGCAGAAATCTGACAGCTCCTTTGTGCCTAAATGACCTTATGACAGGAATACTTTTACACTCAAAACCGAACTAATGAAACTATGCGTTCAAGTTCAACGTCAAGTTAGTTCATAGGTTATCTGAGAAAAACACAAACTCCACACTTCTATAAAAGACAACAGGCCTGAGATTAGATAACAGCTTTTACTTCACCAGCAGACAATGACATAACGTTACTCGTTTAAACACATTGACACCGACCATGACGTATTGTTGATTTATATACTAAACTCGTCTAGTGTAACTCAGGCAGCAAAATTAAAGCTTACGCACTTTATTTATATTCGTCAAATCGACTTACATTGAATTATTCTCAAGGCTGGCCGTTTTGTCTACTTAGCCGTTAGCTTAGCTTAAACATGCTATGTATAATTATGTTTCCAAGGCTCTTCGGGTGAAGATAAACGCTTTAAGATTCCTTAACTGTATGAAAAAGGGGCGATAACAGGTGACCGAAAGACTACCGATAATAAACAGATTAGTAAAAGAACGTAATGTCAAAAACGTTGGTAGGACGTCGTTTTTTATTGGAGCTAACGTTAACTGTTAGCTAAACCAGTGATGCTAAGGATTGAACGGTTATTTACTGAGCACTGACAGGCTTTGTGTTTTCAGCTACTTACAGGGTTTTTGGGTGGCTCTCGTCTTCCATTATTGGATGCCGGAAGGAGTGCTAACAAAACCTGTTTTCAGTTTCTCAGAAGGGGTTTATTTTTAGGACGAACAATACAGGACTGGTGTTACTTTCAATCTTGAGTAGAAAATGGCGGAACCCGGCTAGTCAGGAAGCATAGGGTCAGGAAGAATGTCAGTGCGCGTGCGCAGTACCAGACGGTGTTTTGGGAAATGTTGGATCTGCCAGAAAGGGTGAGCTTCCCGCAGTTCCCAGAGTTTTTGTCAACGCTTGTGTATGACAGCTCTGTGAAAGTTTTTTTTTTTTTGATAATGTGACCTTGGTTTATTTGTTTGATGGTTTTCCTTAATTTGGAGGAGTTGTGTACCTGCTTTTCGATGTCCACTAGTGACCAGCTAAATCGCAATAATCAGCAATAAAAAGGTAACCTACTGTGACAGTAGTTTTTTATTGCAATAACAACAGACAATTACAACAGATAGAAATACAAATAGACAGAAGTAGCAAATATTCCTTTTTTGCAACAAGAGAAATGTGACAATTTGAATCTACTGTGACACATAGCCTAGATACATACACAATACTTACATAAGATGGTACATACATAATAGTTACACACATAATAGATACATAATTTACAGTGCAAAAATTTTTGAAAAATCTTGAACATAAAGAAGTACCATAAAGCGTCTAAAAAGTCGTTATTAAATTATTAGCAGGTCACAAATTAACTCATTATTTGAGAACATCTTGCTTGGGACTTCGAAAACCTCCCTTGACTATTTTTTTCTGTCTTGATTTATTGATAATATTTTTTTTAACTTTCTAAATATACAAACAAAGGTGTATGAGCGCTTAAGTGTTAGAAAATGCCAGAATTCTAATTTTCATATATGAATGAAAATTAAACGATAATGCATATTTATATTAATATAAATATAAAAAATAGAAAAAATGAATATAAAAAATTGTAACACTAAATATTGTAAGTACACTCCTCACTAATCTCCAGCAGCTTCTCCAAATCTATTTTTAAAATTCATATATAATAGAAAGCTATACAGTTTTATATTTGTGCATATCCATTAGATTAGATTAGTCAAAGCTAAATCTGGAGCTTATCTAAAAAAAAAAACTTACGAAAACGGTCAAAAAACTAGTACACCCAAATTTATATGTTATAGAAAAATGTTAAATACAAATTTAAAAAAATAAAAAACCAAGAGAAGCAAAAAAAAAAACATTTTGTTGTAGGTTATAATTTTTTTTAAATATTTTACTTGAATTAAGTTGTATTATCTTTCAATTTCTAAATATGTTTGGTGACTAAAATATTATTTTAATAAATATATCTGTTTAATAAATCTGTTTTGTTTAAATGCACCAAAATGCATTGCACATTCACTGGGAAATGGATAAAATATTAATTTTCAAAACAGGGTGTATTGAATTATGCAGAGCACTGTATATTTTAATAATGAAATATTTCTATAAAACAAAATAAAGATTCATTAAAATACAAATGTAATTACATAAATAGGTCATAAATATTTATATAAATCATGAGTTTATAGAGGTTGAATATGAAATATATTCCTCACAACCGATTTTTTTTTACATTTTATTTTAATTGTAGTGTATTGTAATAGCATAATTATTATACAGTTGTTACATTCATATAAATATAGACGATTATAATTTGTTTACAGAAATAATCCAGGCATTACTCAACCTATTCTTCACATGTTGATAACTTCGGATTATGTGTTAGAAGCCAAATTGGAGGACAGATCTGACAGACTGTATGAAATGTGTTGATTCTGTCTGTATTTAGAAATGAACAGTAAAAAGAGCAACAAGTGCGCTCGGTCCAGTAAACCGTGGGGGAGGCGATTAAAGTCTCAGGAGCTCAGTGGATCTGTGTCTGGACGGTCAAGGGGTAATTTTTGGTCACACGTGTGGGCGTAACAGTGATCCCTCAGCTAGAACTTTCTCGGTAGTCTTCGGACCTCGCTGCTTCGAGAAACCCGTCCCCATTGATAGTACGTCATCAAACGGACCCTTTAAAGCGTCTGTAGCGGCTGTAATGGCTCAATATTCGGGAGCGAAGCAATATCAGAGTATGAAAACACTGTCTCCGGTCGAAACGATGGCAACTAACGATCCTCTGCCACCTGGCTGGGAGATCAAAATTGACCCGCAGACAGGCTGGCCGTTTTTTGTGGATCACAACAATCGCACAACGACGTGGAACGATCCGCGGCACGATACGAAAAAGGTAAGACCGACCCTGCTTTTGCTTTTGCGAAGTTGCGTTGTCAAACGCGATCGGTTTTCCGGCGATTTCAAAATGCAGATCTGTGTGTGACTCTATTAACAGATTACTTCGGGTTGTGGCATTTTAGAGGCTGTTTCATCGATAAAAAGCAATTTTGCCGAGTGCGTAGGCTACGAGCCCACTCAGTACATCCAAAATCGTACTTGAGCAGACGCTGACTGTCTAGGGAAGATGAGCCACGCACTTGATATTCGCTTGAATCGCAGTCTCCTCTTGGAAACACAGCGCTTCGCGTGTATTTGAACGGCCTGACGGAAGATGTTAGTGCACGGGCGAATATACGTTATATTAGTGTGATGATCTCAGGCGAAATGATTACTGTGTGACGCACTGCAGTCATATGTGAGAGTGTTAGAACGACTCCACAATGTTTATTTAAAGCCTCGAGAACTACGCACACTGCGCTTGTTCTCCACATCGCTGGAGCTACACAGCGCTAACACGTCCCTCAAAGTTTTCCTTACATGGGATTTGAGAGAGATCCACCCACTCATTCCAAATGAATGGGCTTGAAAAGTTACACACTGGAAGTGTCAAACTGTTCTCCGCACATCAGGTTCTGGAAGTCAAATATGCGGAGGGGGGAACACAAGGGCTTGCCAGTTGGCATCTTTCATTAGGTAGATCAACACTTGGCCGAAGTTAGTGTCACCAAGGATCTGCTGGAAAGACAGCTGCCAGGAGATAAACTGGGCGCTACTCTTGGCGTCAAAATAGCAGAGGGCGTGAGGTCACCAACCAGCCATCATTCTCGATATTTAACATTTTGCTGTCATAATTGTGCAGCATTTCACCTTCAACAAGCTATCTTTGAACTTTTTCAGGCCTATGAGTCATGAAAAAGGAGTCAGAAGAATTTTGAGTGTTGCATTTCACACTTGGCCTATCCCTGTATTCCCACTTTAATGTCTTTGTATAATTTGTTTTGATATGTACAGTCATTGATTTGCATTATGCATTTTAATTTAGAACAGACAATGACACATCTAGAGCATCTCCATCTACTGAACTGTAGAATTCAACATTTTTGATGATGCATAGTTTTTTTTTATCAGACACAAGCAAAATTGCAGCTACAATTAACTGGTGTAGCGACATAGAAAGCACATTGTAATAAAATAGTAAAAAACAGTCAAATGACTGGCAGCAGGGCTTCCAGAGATATTCCGTTAAATTACAGAAAATAGTTCACAAAATTACATGCAAAAGCTGTAAAAAGACAGAGCATACTTTACGGTTAAAATTGATTAAATTACAATTTATTACTGTTAATAATTTTAATTGTAACTGTGAAAAAATGAAACAAAAACTGGTAATTACTGCTATTTTACTAATTATTACTGCAATTGTACAGATTATTGCTGTTATTTTTTACAAATTATTACTGTAAATATATTTTATTGTAATTATAAAAAATAACAAAGTAAAGGGGTCAAACGCGGCAAGGCAAGGTGAAACGCGTCTTAGGTGATCTGCCAAAATGCTAACCGCTTAGCATATTTTCTTTGGATGGCAGGGAGGGACTGTGATTCAAAGCCAAGCCTCCTGAAATTGCAAACACGCGCACCGCGTCACAACAGCAGACAACCCACTAGTTCATGTCATTCGCCAGTTAGTTAGTGTTTGGCTGGCGACGTGTAAGAATTACATTTATTACTAAGCCATACCGACATGCTATTTCAGAGCGAATATTCAGAGTAGCATGGTAAACAGTATAGGAAGGCTGTCTTTGTTAAAAAATTAACCAATGTGAATATAAAAGCAACTTCAGCTCAATAAAGCAGGTAAAGCAATAGAGCTCATAAAACTGAAAATAGTCGCATCAATCTTTTGCTGAGAGAATTCAGTGACCGAACAACATGTCTGTGCATATAAGCAATTCAAAGCACAACAGAGTTTAACATAAGCTTAGCCTGACTAAAATAGTTTTAAAACAGAACATTACCTGTCTAACAGTAATACTTCGGCTATGGTGTCGTCCTTCCTCCAGCGTGCAAAAGTAACTCCAATATTGATTCAGACAAATAACACAGACAGTTACCTGTAAAATAACATTTATTTTTTACAGAGCACAGTTCACACAAAAATCACTTTAACATAAGCAAAATCTGTGTGGGAAACCTTTTAATGTTGAATTCAATTGAAATGACTGTATTTTATCTGCAAAATTAGTCTGAATACAGTAAATGTGACCATATCTTTTTTATTCATTAGCCCCTTGGTGAAAGCCCCTCTTTTAAATTATGTAATTGTGCTGTTTCAACATCAAAATAGGTGTTTTGTGATGCTATGCTAGGGATTTTATCTTGTTTGATGTTTGTTTTGTCTATGCACCTCTAATTTACATTGATGAGTAAGGGAGGCCCTCCCCCTCACAAAGAGTATTTTAAGACACAGTGTCAACAGCACAGAACCCCATTGAAAAATGCTACCTAGAGTGAGTCATGGCATTAGAATCCACAGCATACAGGGTATATCCTGTAAGCCAATGCAGTCGCTTAACAGTTGCTGTGCACAGTGAGTTTTACCCACTCATATTTCATGCTTAAATCCTGGACTGCCTCGTCATTGAGAGAGGGCGGATTGACCTTTGCATGTCAAACAGATGAGAAGAGACGCAAGCCACAGTCGGGCTTTAAGATTTACATTTACTTACTGGAATAATGCAGTGACTCAACACGCTAGCAAGTTGTTGGTTGATTGCCCGCAATAACCTAATATCAATTTACGTTAGACAGATTTACAACGGCTGAAAGTCGCATGTGACTGAATATGACTAGTTGTAAAAGCCTACAACTTGACAGTGATGTGAGGCTAACAGGAAAGATTTAGCAGGTGTAAAACACTGTTAATCACATGACGTAATGCATCATGCCTAATACTAGAGTGACTTTTAGTTCACAGAATGGGCATCATTAAACTGATAGCATTATATAAAGCATTAGTGCCCACTGTTTAACAGCACTAGTATAGCCTCTTTTACCCATACGGATATTTTATAACATCTTTGTTGAAGGGTTGTAAGCCATAAACCAAACTAAAAATGAGGTGAATCCCACAGTTAAAACTGCTTTAAAAGCAAAGAAATGTTTGTAAATCAGACTCAAAGACAAAAGTACAAGAACGGCTTGTAGCATTTCAAAGGACTTAATGGAATTATACTGTAAATATGTAAGTACTATGAGTTGTAGAAGTCTTTTGAGATGGTTTATTCACACAAATAGTGTTTTTTCATGTTGTCTCTACACAAATTGATTAAGTTAACTTAATTGTTTTTACAAGTTTAAGTTAATTGAACATAAAACAATTAAGTTATCCCACAAAACCCCTCAAGAATTGTGTTGATTCAGCTCATTATAAATAAGTAGTTTGAGGAAGCAACAAAATATATTTTTGAGTGTGCTAAGTTAAATAAATGTGAACAGATCCCAGCACGCACAGGATGTCAACATGACGTCAAATTGATGTTGTACTCAACTGTTGTGGGACGTTGCATTTTGTTTGAAAATAAAAATCAACCAAATATCAAAGTCTAATAATTTTGCAGCTTGACGTTGTGTGGACATTACCACCATGACGTCTGTCAGACGTTGGATTTTGGTTCCCGTACCTAAAAAATAAATGTCAGTGTAGGACGTCAATCTGATGTTGGTTGGCTCGACTTTGGTTTTTTGATCACTTTTTAACACAACATACCATCAACCAAATATCAACATTGTTATTGGACCTCACAATATTGTTGTCCTTAGATGCTGGCTAGACAACCTAAATCTAACCTAATAATAATGTCTTATGATGTTGTGTGCCTGCTGGCATTTGTTAAACAAAATCATTGATTAACAATAGTGGAGCTCAAAGATATATTTTTTAAAGAAATCAATGTTCATATTGAGAAAATCAATGAATGAATGAATGGAGTGTTTACTTCCAGAACCACACTGCTGAGTTAAATATTATTTTAAGGGATAGTTCAGCCAAAAATGTAAATTCTGCCATGATTTACTCTCCCCCTTTCTTCTGTTACTTGTTACAAAGGAAGTTACACTGACGAATGTTTGGGGAAAAAAAACTATTGACTTCTATATTATTTTCTGTTCCTAGTATGGATGTGAATAGCTGTTTTTTTAACTTTCTTCAAAATACCTTGTTTTCTGTTTAACAGAAGAAAGAAATTCATAATAGTTTAGAACCACTAAAGTAAGAAAGGCAAACTTCATTTTTGGATAATCTTTAAATACAGTATACTAGACAGTGTCTTATTAATACACAGTGATTTCTTATTATGGCGACACAGTGGCGCAGCAGGTAGTGCTGTCACCACATAGCAAGAAGGTCGCTGGTTTGAGCCTCTACTGGGTCATTTGGCGTTTCTGTGTGGAGTTTGCATGTTCTCCCTGAATTCATGTGGGTTTCCTCTGGGTGCTCCGGTTTCCCCCACAGTCCAAAGGCATGCGGTACAGGTGAATTGGGTAGCCCAAATTGTCCACAGTGTATGAGTGTGAATGAGGGTGTGTGGATGTTTCCCAGAAATGGGTTGGGGCTGGAAGGGCATCCGCTGCGTAAGAACGTGCTGGATAAGTTGGTGGTTCATTCTGCTGTGGCGACCCCGGATTAATAAAGGGACTAAGCCGTAAAGAAAATGAATGAATGATTTCCTATTATGTTTATAAAAGTGTGACTACACTGTAAAAATTCTGTGGTTCCACACAATGGGGTATATTCATAGGCTTTTCTTTTCAGTCAGCCAGGCCCAGGGCTTCTGGTGAATTGTCATCTCACACAAAATCTCAGCGTTTTAAATGTGATTTCTTTAAAAAAAAAAAAAAAACAGTGATCATCTCTGCCTAGCTGAGATACGATATTTAGTAGGTCTCAGACCAAACAAGAAGCACTGCGTTAAATAATATCCGTGCCGTGTCTTTAAAATATGAAAATTTATTTTACCCCAGTATTTTTAATGGAGTTTCTGCGCTAGCCTGCTGCTAATGACGGCACCTGCATCTTTTATCTTTTTTTACGCTTTAACAACTAAATGGATGCTTAAATCTATTTAACTGATTATATTTGAAATACATCACAACATTGATGCTGTAAAAGCAACCTTATGAAATTGAAAATAGTCACATAAACCTTTCACCGGAAGTTCATCATTGGCTGAAAAACACTAGCTGTGCATATAGCCCATTCCTTCATGTTGTCCCAACACAAATCGATTAAGTTAACTTAATTGTTTTTACAAATTTAAGTGGATGAACATAAAACAGTTAAGTTGTCCAAAAAACACAAAAGAATTGTGTTGTTTCAACTCATTTTAAATAAGTAGTTTGAATAAGCAGCAAAAGTTGTTTTATTGAGTGTAGAAATGTTTGTCCCTATTTTGGTTTTTACATTTGCAGCAGTGTTATTTCACAGACAACACCTACATACCATTACCCCTGAATTGTTTTTTTATGTCTTTAGTCATAGCCAAGCTATTGGAGCAAGTCAAAGAATTTCGCCATGATGCTTGTAATGACAGTATTGATAACTGGAGCTTATTCAATAACCCAGTCAACTGCATGCTTTTGTTATTTGCCTTCTCCAAAGCAATTTCACAGACAGCTACTAAATACTTCACAGCTAAAGAGTATCATCAGATGTGATGTTGTTTATCAGGCTTGTGTAGACCGGCGTATAAAGAATTGCTGGCATTACGGTGTGAAATATTTCACCCAATTGCAATGGAAAAGAGTTTGAACTGTTTACGTTTTCTTGTTTCAGATTTTTTCCAATGGTCCTTCAATGTCCCCAGAGACTCCTCAGGACATGCACAAAACCTTTATTAATGAGATGAGGCAGCCAATGCTCCGGCAGGGCTACATCCCCATCCCTGTCTGTCATGAAAACCCTGAACCCAGGCTGCAGCAGTATCCTAGTTTCTCCTACATTCATCCAGCGGTGCAGCAGAATCTGAGAACAGATGGACGTACACCTTCCCCAACGCCAGCAGCACACTGTCGGCCTAGATCTCCAGTGCAGACCCCATCAGAAGCATGTTCGTCTTGCTCACCTACTTCACACGGGCCTGAGGTAAGATCATGAGAAAGCAATCTATAGAAGTGGCAGTCTCTGTCTGGGGTTTATTGGGAAAGGTTTGCATTAAGAGGATAGTTCACTGTAAAATTGGTTGTTAATTTACTTGCCCTTGGGTCATCGAATATGTCGCTGAGATTTTCTTTAGTAGGATTTTAAAGAAAATATTTAGCTAAAACAGCAAAAAAAGGATATCGAGGCAAAACAAGACAGATATCTCCTGTTGATATATTGAGGTTTCGTGAAACGTGAAACAAAACTTCAATCAGTGCAGGAAACTGAATATTATTTACTTTTACATTTATGGCACAGCCTAAAGAATACTTTTAATTTATCTCAGAGCAAAGTCAGAATAAATGAATAGCTAATTTTTTACTTTTATGAAAATTTCTTCATTTGTAAAATCTCCCTGATGCCCTGACTTTTCATTTTAAAAAATGGTGTTTAATAGGGTGTTGAAAAATTACATCTGATGAAAGTTGTATATAAACATTTCATTGCTGAGTCTCTATTTACTATTTAGCTTATCCATTCATTCCTTTTCCTCCGGCTTAGTCCCTTTATTTATCAGGGGTCACCACAGCGGAATGATCCGCCAACTGATCCAACATATTTTTTACGCAGAGGATACTCTTCCAGCAACAACCCAGTACTGAAGATCACCCATAGATTCTCGCATTCACACATATACCTGTACACTATGGCCAATTTAGTTTATTCAATTCACATATACCGCACGTCTTTGGACTGTGGGGCAAACCAGAGCACCCGGAGGACATCCAGACAAACATGGGGAGAATATATATATAAATATATCTAGAATATATATACAACAGTTCTGTCTGGTTTCCGGATCTGATTGGCTGATAGCAGTGCGATATTCTGCAATCGTACAGCCTCCTCACTCTGTATTACTCCACCCACATAGAGTGACATTAGATCAATAAACTCACTACAGTTTGACAAATATTGCTGCTGTTGGACAACATAATGTACTTTTGAGGCTTTTTAGGCAGAATGTAGTTGTTTAGATTACAACTATGCAGTTTATTTATAAGAATAGTGCCTATTTTAAATATTTATAAGATACCACGCCATCCACCAGATGGCGACAGAGACTGCATAATAAGCTCTTAGAGGAGAAAAATTACAGCTGATCAAATCATTATAAAAACTGTTAAGTGACATTCTAACGCCCAATCCCAATTATATTTTTGTACCCCTATCCCTTCCCCTTGGCCCTTAAAACTGAGTGTAAAGTTGAAGGGCTTAAAAATTTACCCCTAAGAAATGGGACACCACTACAGCACCTGCACACGTCATGATATGTCATCGCGAGCTCTTACTTCATAGGAGATTGTCGATCGTGACTGCTTTAGTTATTTCAGTTGTGTTAGTTTTTGGTATTTATCTTTAGGAAATGACTGAAGGCAAATATCATGTTATCATAACGATATAATGTGACAATAAGATCTTAACTGTACTGTTCATTTATACCGTGCCCATATTTATCTATATATAGACACCAAAAACAACATTAACATTATAGCAGACACTGTAAAAAACTCAATCGCAGTCACTAGACTTTTCTGACAGGGTATTCAAGCGTCATCGAGTGTCAGTATGTTGTGGGACTGCTATACAAATGTTATGATTATGGATTACAGATGGTGAAATTTAGCAGTTTTTTTTGCGTTTTTTTTTTAAAGCATGACGGTAAAAACGAACGGGGTTTTGAATATATTAAAACAAGTGCCTGTTTGTTGTAAAAATTTGTAATAATGACAAAAAATACTAATTTGTGGACCTCCTTACTTCCGGGTGCAGCTATGCTGCCGTTTTAGCTGGTGTATTTAGGGAAATTTTCTCACCCCTTGGTTTCGAGTGTAGTCCTGAAAAATCTCAGTTCGAAGGGCTGTCTAACCCTTCCCCTTAGCCCTACGCCTTTAAACTAAAGAGAATTGGGACACCCATACCCCTTCATGGGAACTCGCCAAACGAGGGGTAGGGGTAAGGGGAAGGGCTAATGGGGTAGAATTGGGATTGGGCGTAAGTCGATCTCTCTCTTTTGTATGTTGTAGTGCTGTATTTATACCATAGTAATTGTTGTGTGTTGAGTGTGAGAAGGGACTCACATATTAGGAATATATTTTGTGTTGCCCACTCTTTGTATAACCCTAGGCCATCTGTTTCTAATGAGTCTCCTGTTTTTACTACTGCAGACTAGTTCAGTAAATAGAAACAAAAAAGAAATACCCGCATGTCTTAAACGTTTTTCTTTATCGCAAACACAACAGTAATCTGGTAGTGTTTGTGCGGGGTTGGCTTTTTTGGGGATAATTATTGTGTTATTTACTTAGTGTTATTTACTGATTAAAACAGAGAAATAAAAGGAAATCTGTAGACTGATGGCATTTCATGCTGTTCAGCCTTAGAAAAATTAAAATGTGAGCAAAATCACTTTATTTTGTCATCACTTTAGATATTACACTAGAGAATCATTTAAATACAAGCTCTAAAATGACATGTGAATGAGCAATGGTTTCTGCTTTTCTGACATCAGCTGCAGATGTGAATGAATGGCGGAACAAAATAGTTCCTCATACAAAAGAGCCTGCGGCCTCGTATATATATATCATAAACTGCAAAAACAATACTAGAATATTACAATATTAATTTTAAATAAATATTTTCTATTTTAATATATCTTAAAATGCAATTATTATTCCTGTTAAGGCAAAGCTGGATTTTCAACAGCTATAGAAATTTGTAATAAATTTATATGTTGTGAAAACTTTCTAATGTTTGTTTGTGACATTTATATAAATACAAGTGTCGTTAAGGTAAATTTTGACCAATTTATTGCAGACCCAAACTCTGTTTTTATTTACCAAAGGGATATCAACCACAAGGGACCCATCAACAAATCAGTGGCCTTCACCAGCAGCCCAGATCCAGCAATACAGGTCTCCGGGCAGGATACATCCCCATTCCGGTGATCCATGAGGGTGCCGGGGGGGTCTTGCCATCCCAGCTTAGCCAAAGTTCTCATCCCACTCGAGAAAAAATCTACCGTGAACAAGTGCCCATTCAGATTCAACAGAACCGTGCTGCCAGTCCCATCCAAGTCCCCTTAAGAGCCCAATCGCCAGTCATGGCTCAGATCATGGGAGAGAGGCCTCAGGTATGTGTGTTATTTATCAAGAGGATATTTTACTGAAAGATGAAAAAAAAACATAATCTGAAGAAAAGTGTAGCCATTGACATTGATAGAAGGAAAATTTTCATTTTAATGGCTACAGGTTTCTTCAAAATATCTCCTTTTGTGTTCAACAACAGAAAAAAACCTAAAGCATGTTTGAACTAATGGAGGATGCATAAATAATGACATAATTTTCATTTTTTAATGAATTTTCTGTTCAAAAGTGCACTTAGCAATTTTTAAGAAATGCTTATGACACCAGTGTGTGACCGATACCCAAAACACACTTGCAGCCAATCTTCAGTAAGGGGTTTGTCTAGTAACACTAGTGGAGAATTCAAAAAGGGCATGCCATGACAATTTGTAACCTTTTGATTTAGTGGCTAATTTGTTTGAATTTGTATGATCTCATTTGTTAGATTTATTATGGTTTGCTCATCCCCCAATGACGGTTGGGTTTAAGGGTGGGGTTGGATGCTATGCCTTCTTTTTAAAATCTTACGTTTATGTATGACTGAACTCGTACAAATTTGTGCGAATTAGCCACTAAACTGACAAATAGTAAAATAGTTACATTTCCTTCTTTGATCAGGCTGGTTTGTTTTGGCGTATTATTTTTCAACATAGGCTCATTCTGAAAATGTAGCCCTATGTATGTTTCTGGAGATCGCAAATTATATAGCCAGAGCTATATATGGCTGCATTTTATCTTTAAAACAATTGCTACTGACTACCTCCAAGTGGACAGCTTTCATGCTGTTGCTAGTTTGTCCGGTTAGCTCACCATGTACGCCAGCAGACTTGAGACGAAGAGAGGAGTTGACCACGATGAAAATAAACATGTAAATAATATGGTAAGAATGTGTAAAAAGTATGGTAAAATCTGAAAACGCAGTAAAAAATCTGGCGAGGTCTTTTCTTTTACTTGATTGCTTTTTAAAATTGTTGATTGGGTTTAGGGATGTGGATGGGCAGGTCAATGGGTGCTTTTAAAAATATTATTGGTTGGGTTTATGGAAAGAGGAGGGTGGGTCAGCTGATCGGTTAGTCAGTCAGTCAATCAGACAGTCAAACAGTCAGTCAACAGCGGCGTCTGGTGGATTTACATAAAAACAACAGGAGCGAGTTGCACTCACGAGGGAAATTTGAAATCTCAAAAAGTGCACACAGTGGCCTCTACTGAATTTGCGAAAACAAAAACTGCAAAACATACGTAGCTCCTGGGATGTATTTGGCGGTCTCCAGGAATGTATATAGAGGTACAGTTTCAGAATTAGCCTGGGTTGTTATTTTTGGTACTTTCAAATAACATTGTTTGGCAAAAATTGCTTCTTGCACCTCTAATGTTCATTTATGTCATATTTATTGTTATTATTAATCAAGTAATCATAAATAAGTATATAAAAGAGGTAAATGAAACTAAAGAGAATATGTTTTCATTTCTAGATGCAGCAACATATTGGACACACAGCCGTACCTTCAAAAATTGAACATCCAGTTGAAGAAATCATCAGAGTACCTACATTTGAGGTTCCTATTCAAAGAGTGAGTGAAGTTCCCCAGCAGATACATCATCAGCCAGTACAACAACAACAACAACAACCTACACAGCAGCCTCAGCCAAAAGCACAACCCTCCCCGCAGGTATCAGAAACATCCAATATTACCATACAAGTTCCTCCAGCACCAGAGCCCCAGGAAACAGCTGCTCCTCAAACGCCTCAAGAAGTCTCGTCCCCGCAACTCCAGCCTGAAGAGACTCTGGAACAAGATCTGAGCCACCCAGGACTGGTCAAAGTGCAGCAGATAGTGGAACGTGTGGAGAAGCTGGCACAGAATGTCAAGGGCTTCGATGGGAAGAAGAATGATAAAAGATACTTGGTACTGGAGGAGATGTTGACTAAAGAACTGCTAGCTCTGGACTCTGTAGATCCAGAAGGTCGTCCAGATGTGCGTCAGGCTCGGAGGGACGGCGTCCGCAGAGTTCAGAATATTCTAGACGAACTGGAGATGATCGGAGAGATGCAGGCTGGAAATGAGGCGAAAGGAGAGCAGAGTATGATTGACCAGTTGAACACAGAGAGAGTCAAGGAGTTTTCATAACTGCTCAAAGAAGGCACACATTTGAGAACACTAATATAATCCCCATTCTTCTTTTTACTTGTGCAATTATTATTAGTTGCATGCACAAATAATTGAATTTTTCTGTTGGAAATGATCTAACGTGAATTGTTTACTGAGTGCTGTTATGTGATGCTGCTGTTGTCAAATCTCACCATGCCAATGTCTTGTAGCAAAAGACATAATGGTGATCAGTTTTATTTAAGAAACATACCTGAAAATGAGGCCTTGAACCAGAAGAAAGTATTTTAACGGCCAAAAAGTATCTTTTGTACCATGTGGAATGAATGAAGAGTATTCCTTAAGAAAACATGTTGTTTTTGAAGTCGTGAGCCATCAGCGTGAAACGTTTTAATTCGATTTTTAACATTACGTGGATTAAAATGAAGAAATCTACATGTTTTAATTAAGACTTTTGGTTTTGGACTATGGGATTATTTTGTTTCATACTTGTATAAACAATTAATGCCTTAGAATATAAACATTTTAACATCTTTAACATCAAAGAATAGGTCATTGTTGAGAGCAAGCTTTGCTGACGGAATTCCTTGTGATGGTTTGAACGCCTGTCAGTATTGTTATTTGTTGAATGAAAGGATACAAATAATGCTATATTTTTATTCTATTTTTCTGTGCCAAAAAGAACATTTCAACTAGTATGAATGTTCTGCTTAAAAATAGAGAATTTCAAAAAAAAATAAGTATGATAAAATACTGATTGAATATACTGTATGGTCGCCTTTATGATTAAGGCTTTGTTTTTTAAGGCAGTCAGGGTCAGTGCAAAGTTGTGGACTCCTGTTTTGTCAACATTGTGACCTTGAGCAAGATAACTTAATCATAACTTGCTCTGAGGGAAACCAAAAGTGTACCAAAAATGACTTTGTATAATCTATTAGCTCAATTTAATTCAAAGCAGAGTGCTATATGTCTCACATAAAGCTTGTGAGGCTTTCTTTTTTATCTCAATGACCTGTTACTGACTCAGATATCGTACTAATACTGCGAACAAAACTGGTTTCAAAGTCTGTTTTGTGAAATAGTATGCAATGTTCAGTGTTCACAGCTTGATTATTTGCAGTTTGTTCAAATGTCGACACGATATGGTCACATAAGCATGACTGCAAATAAAAAAAATTCAATTAAATAAAGCACTTTGCTAAAATGATGTTTCCAGGTTTTTCATTTACAACCAAAGCTTCAAAGTTTTTAATAAGTATTTATTAGTGTAAAGTACTTCAATAATTATAGTGTGGGATTATAGTATTATGCTAAATTTATTTAGTCTGAGCTTTGATATCAAAAAAATGCATCAAGATAAAATTAATTGTGACTATGTTTTGAGAAAGAATAGTGGCTTGGTGCGCTGCAGAGAATACGTTCTAGTACAATTAGTGCTCGCCTTAGCCTGATACAATTTAAAGTATTCCATAGAATCCATTTCTCAAGAACCTGGCTATCTGAAAGTTTTCCCAATATTGACGACAGATGTGACAGATGTCATGCACCAAGGTGTAATGTTCTTTATGTGTTCTCTGTTACAAAATTATTGGATTAATTGTTTTACAATTATGTCCCAGGCGTTGCTGGTAAATATAAACCCATCCTCTGATGTTGCCATTTTTGAGGTTTCAAAGATTTGGTCCCAGTTTAATTCTAAACAACTTGAAATTTTGGCCTTTACCTCACTATTCTACTACACTGGAAACCAAATAAGCCAAATGAGCCTCCAACTACATCCCAATGGCATGTAGATACCATGCATTTTCTAAAGTTGGAAAAGGTTAGATGCTCTGGGTAAACTAATTTCTTTAAAAAGTGGCAATGTTTTAAAACTTTTAACTTTTAATGATTTAACTCTCCTAAGCTCTTGCCTTTCAATTTATAAATGCACTATCCTTCTTTTTTAGTTGATTTATTTCGTAGTAATTAACTTTTTTAAACTATTATTACTTTATACTCTTTAATTGTAAATATTTACTCTCAACATTGATAGTTGGTTGTAATTTTCTGTACACTTATTACTCTTGTTTCCATTTTTCTTTTTCATTTTATTATTATCATCATTATTTTTTTTTCCTTTTTTATATATTTTTTTCTTCTCTTTTGAAAAAAAGCAACAACAAAGATGTTTGTACTGATATATTGTTTGTTTTTTCCACACACACACACAAAAAATAAATAAAAATTTGACCATAAAATACATCAAGAATAATGAAGAATAATAAAGTTAAATTCCTGGCCATTTTTAGCTCCAACTATTTTCTAATGAAGGCAGACACTGGTTGCAGTGGATACTTATTTTAAATAAGTAAGTACTTAAATTTAACTATAAAGTATGTTTTATTCATTAATTAATTTTCTTTTCGGCTTAGTCCCTTTATTAATCTGGGGTCACCACAGCGGAATGAACCGCCAACTTATCCAGGATATGTGTTACGCAGCGGATGCTCTTCCAGCTGCAACTCATCACTGAGAAACTGAAACATCCATACACATTAAGAACAATTTAGCTTACCCATAACCTGCTATCTCCACACAGAAATGCCAACTGACCCATCAGAGGTTTGAACCAGCTACCTTCTTGCTGTGAGGTGATCGGGCTACCCACTGCACCACTTTGTTGCCCCTAGTATGTTTTATGGATATGTGTAGTTTAAATAAAAATTAACATGTTATTATTATCATGATTTATTATCAGCATCAACTGTGTTGATCACTGCCAGTTACAAATCCTGTACCATGGCCTCATAAAAAGCAAAGTGTCCATTGTATACTGTACAATACACTTTTCAAAGTATTGCAAGAAGTAGGTCACAGATACTGTGTTGTTCACTAGGAAAGTATCTGCAATTATACATTCAGCCCTTGATATTAGAAAGATCAAAGCTATGAAGGACAGTGATACAAGTTTTTCACCCCTACCCTAGATATTACAGAAACATGCCGAAAAGATTTTATGACTTACTAAAAAAATTATTTCAATTCACTTAAAAGTTAATACAAAACAGTTAAAGTATGTTGACACAACACTCTAGCAAAAACAGACAACACTATCAAAATGATCCCAGCTCGTCAAGAGCTTGCAGAGAGTTTAGATTGAAAAATCTGATGAGGTTCTTCATAACCCCTAAACTGTCTGCATTGCACACAGATATTGAAAGTTTGGGCTCTTTTTGGGGACAATGTGAAACCTCAATGGCTAACCATTTTCATGTTTTTTTAGCTTGCCCAAAAAAAAAAAAAAGATATCTGGAGAATAGTTGGACTACTTATTTATTAAATTATTAATTTGGGAAAATACCAGAAATTATTCCAACTATAACAAAAACTTAATTCAAAACCTAGCAAAAAGGCATCCGCTGTGTAAAAACTTGCTAAGTTGGCGGTTCATTTCGCTGAGGGACTTAGCCGACAAGAAAAGTAATGAATGAATGTACGTCAAATGTATTATGACTTGATTTTATAACCTATATGACAACCGCTTTGTTCTTTATTTTTATTCAAATTTTAAATTTAAAGCACTGTCTCTGTTCCAAATCGCCCCTTAAACCCTCACAATCTTCCTCGAGAGTCCACTCTTTTATCACATAATGCCGCTTTGACCGTTATTTAGAAGTCAGTTGCTTAGAGATTGCCATGGCAGAAGTGTGCATTGAGGGCTCATAGTGGGTACAAAAAGGGGCACTTGCAAACACTTGCAAATCTTTTTGAAACCTTAGCGTCTCATGGACCGTGTTGTGCAAGTTACTGTACTTATAAACTGTATTACATTCAGTGTTGGGTAAAAAAGTCATACATTACAAATTTAAGCCTATATCTTAGTCTAAAAAAATGCTAAAATAATAACATACTTTTACATCACTTTACCTAAAAAGGAACTAACACATTTAGTTACTTTAAAAAATATATTGCTGTAATACTGTACATTACTTTTTCCCGCAACGCTGAATATACAAAAGATGACTTTTTACTGTTACTTAAAAGTAATCTATCTAGTACCATTTCATTTTACTTAAAATATATAAGCCTGAAGCAATATTTCTATTGATGAATAAACATAAACATTAAATAGCAGTCCAAATCATTTTTTTTATTTATGCTATAAAATAACAGTAAAGTAGTATGAGCCAGTTGTGTAAGTTGAATAGTAATTTCTTGTGCAATTTATGATGAACATTATGAATAAGCACAGAAAATGTGCAATTTGGGAGAGAGACACTATACATACAGAACTGCAGTCTGCTCTTGTTGCTTAAGCCATCAAGTACTCATGCATGCATTTACACTGAAACCATATTATGCATGTGCATGTTGTCAATATCGCCCGTCCTCCAACCACTCCACCCACCCTGTTACAGCCAGTTATGTGTAATTTATTTGTGATGAAAATTTAGTTAAAAGGGTTGAACATGGTGAAAGTGGATATTGAAATGTAATAATAATTGATAATAACTGTATTATTTAAATGCATAATTTAGGAATTAATAACATTTAAAAACTTTTTTTTGGTCAAGTAATACATCACACTCTCAGAAAAAAAAAGGTACCATGTTGAACCAAAGAAGGAACAAACCCTTGTCACTGGGGCGGTACCTTTTTATGGACCAGAATGGTCCCTTAAGACAAATAAACAAATTTGTACCATTGCAGTTTGTACCTTTAATGACATGAATAATACCATGGGAAAACAAAGTGTACCTTTAGTTTTTAAAACCTGCAGATACAATATTGTACAAATCTGATCCATGAAGGCATCACTACAGTGACAAAACACTTTGTACCTTGACAGTGTCAAATGTGTTCCTTCAAGAACTATTTAAAGGCATTTTGCTACTGTTTATCCAAAACGTGTCAATTTATTTTCAGTGAATATAAAACATCAAATACACTTTTAAACAATGTTTTTTTAAATGTTTCTTTTTGTGTAAAAGCACCTCTTCCATTTAAAATAAAGAATAAAAACTACTTTAACATAAATCAAAAGATCTATTTTTTGCTAAACACTTCACAACACTTTTCACAAAACTGCTACAGAAATATGTTCTCCCATGTACAATATAAAACTTTTTTCCAATTTTAACACAATACCTTTGTAATCACTCAAAAGTCAATTTAATTTGCTTAATTTTAAAATAGAAACAGAATTATGCAAAAGTATTGTAATGAGATATGCACAATGCTTGATTAGTTTTACAATAGTAAAATGTCTGCATGAACACTTTGCATATGCAGGACTTTTGCCAGCTCGCGTGCGTAGTGGAAAGCAAACGCCAAAAGGTGCAGATATCAACAATAAAAATGTATCTATCAGAAAATGCTTACCAAATGTTTATTAAAGCTGCCTAAAATGTTTAGTTTACAATACCTATAGTTTTGTTTTATCAGTTGTTTTGTATTATAGAACTTAAATAATGTTTATAAGTTTCTTTAAACATATGCTTTCATGTGATTATTCATGTTTTAAAATGGAAATTATCTATAAAATCACTTTGCCTTTCCGGTAATATTTATTTTCATAGATATTACAATAAAGTAGGAGTTGTCCAACACTTATATACCTTTTTATGAGAACAACTGTGTATATTAATTTTAATTGTACCATAAAAGGTACAGAAAAGTATTAAAAGAGGTCTTTTTTGTACCATATAAGGTACAGCTTTTATAAAGGTACAAAAGTGTTCCTTAAGAAACATTACTTGTACCACTGCGTATCTTTTTTTCTGAGAGGGGATGATGTCATTAGTATATACGATTAGGTCAGCTATGGACGTTGAAAGCAACAGTTATTTGACCGAGCCATATCGAGTTTATTGTACCTTTGTATTTTATTTGCATTTCTTTAGTAAGCCCTTTTTAAAAGAAGATTCGGTTTACTCGTGTCCTTTCAAATACTGGTTGTAGGACTAGCTGCAAAAGGTGGTATATAAGGTAAATTTCAATTCTCTAGTTGTGTAGAGCACAAATGGACATATACAAATTAAACAATTTTTTAAAAATGTCATCGATTACCCTTCTTGTTTTTTATTGATTATTTACAAAGTACTCGGATTTGTTTCTTACATTAATATTTAGTGAATATACTGTTAGTTAAAATCTTGCCAGTGTTTCCGGATGAAACCTAAGGTGGTTATAAGATCTTAAAATGTAAGGAAAGAGCTTTAAAAAAAAGGTCCTAAAATGTTTTGAATTTCACTTACTGATTCCTGTGTATACTGTAGGCTGCTCTGTTATTATGGGAGGGTTAGTTAAATTCCAGGGGTCCTGATGATCAGACAATGACCCCACAGAAATATGATTTCAATGGAGGCCCAAGATAATATTCTTTGAATATAAACCCTATGGTGCCCCTGGATAAGAGGAGAGAGCAACTATCAGATACATTAATCATAAAAAGAAAAAGAAAACATTAGGTGCTTGTTTTTATGTGGTAATCTAAGGCAGTAAATAGTCCACCAATTTTGAATACGAGAACTAGCCTAGTTGTTTACCAGTTTCAGAAATTAGGCTCCAATAGCCCTACAGCATTTCATGAGTGTTGTCATGTAAATATAAATGTCAAAAATAGAAATTTGATATATGGCAATATATGCAAATCACATAGTCTATATGTCATATAAGTTCATAATTGGATTTCACACTTATAAAAACACCTCAGGGTGAGGCAGTGGTGCAGTAGGTAGTGCTGTCGCCTCACAGCAAGAAGGTTGCTGGGTCAAGCCTCGGCTCAGTTGGCGTTTCTGTGTGGAGTTTGCATGTTCTCCCTGCCTTCGCGTGGGTTTCCTCTGGGTGCTCCGGTTTCCCCCACTGTCCAAAGACATGCGGTACAGGTGAATTGGGAAGGCTAAATTGTCCGTAGTGTATAAGTGTGTGTGTGGATGCATCCGCTGCATAAAAACTGGCTGGATAAGTTGGCGGTTCATTCCGCTGTGGTGACCCCGGATTAATAAAGGGACTAAGTCGACAAAAAAAAGAAAGAATGAATGAAAAACACCTCATATCCGTCTATTTATGCAACATAATTCAAAATTTCTTAAATATTACATAATTTCGTTTAACCATCAGATTTACAAATACATATCATGTTCAAATATGTTAGCAATAATTTTATATGTACATATATGGTCATGTTTCAGAATTCCGTAGACTATATCATAAATCAACACATCAAAACAAGTAGTGCAGGTGGGGCATCGACTCAGATGAACTATGATGTTCAGTGTGACGGAGGAGGTCACGTGTGTGTATAACTGGAGGAAATTGTTTCGCTGCTGCTGCTCCCCTCAGTGGAAAATATTAGACCGACCGGCACATTTCCGAAGCACTACAAGAACATCGTCCTTATTAAACTGACATTAAATGTGCCGTCGACTCATTTACGATGGTCGGCCATTAGCCGATGTAGAGGCACGATGTCTGATCAGATTAATATAAACGTTTACACAGGTACAGAGCTAGCAGGTTAGCTGGCGTCTACTGGGACTGCCAGCGGGCGACAAGGGAGCTGCTTCATTTCCTCGTTTCTCGGATCGGGAACAAATCCAGCGGTTTGTCGGGACGCGCGTATGTTTCGGTATTACGGGGAACATGGAGCTGTTTCAGGCTAAAGATCATTATATTCTCCAGAGCGGAGATAACGCGCTGTGGTGCAGCAGGAAGGATGGATCTATGGCCGTGAGACCGGGTAATGCTTACATTTCAACTCCATCACTTTCATATAACGTTACAGTGTGTTACAGTTTCCGTTCGATGTTGCCACTTATCCCGCTTCAAAGACATTTCAGACTGCTTCAAAACAAAACCAAAAATGAGTGTTTTTTGCTCCTGTCATTCTAAACTCCCCTGAACAAGATGGAAATGCCAGTTTCTTATGTGCTATTGAGGTTGTTATGTGAAAGATGTCCAGTGTTTTCATTGCCCTAGTTTCAAAGCAGCGGCGCGTGGATGACATCAGTGTCAGTGTAAACCTCTGATGATATTTTGATCTGATGTCGTGCTTTAAATTTGCTTCGCTTTCCTCGTTAAGTGGGGTTTTGAGGCTTAGTGTATTTTGGTCAAGGGCGTTGAAATGTCAGCTTAAAAATCTTAGTTTACATAAAAATAATGTGTGTTTTATTTAATCGTTTTTTTCCAAACCATGTGTGATTTTTATTGGGTCGAACTCGAAAGGAGATGTTAAACAGAGTAGCACTTACAGACTCGCTTATCATTACTTTCATTTCACCTTTTTTCATACTGAACAGCAAAGGGGAATCGAGAAAGCCTGTCAGTCCCTAAAATTATTCCTGAAATGACCTATTTTTTATGTTTCATGAAAAGTTTGAGGGTGAGCAAATAATGACAATAGTTGAATGAAAATTGCTAATTTAATAAACAATGTAGCCTATATATTATGTAAAATTAAATGTAAAAGTATTATTGTTATTACAAAAAATAAATAAATAAAAAATCTAATGTTGTCACATGCTGTGGGCCTAGTTTCATCTCATGTTTCCAAAAGCAGAGGCTACGAATGTAGCTTAAACAAACAGTCTTCTGCTTGGAATGTCAGAATACAAATTTTAACATTCATCAATTCTTCTAAAGGGATAGTTTAGGCTACCAAAAAAAACTCAAGTTGCTGTTAATTTGCACACCCACAGGTCATCCGAGATGTGACTGATTGTATTCACTCCAATAGAGATGGTTTTAGCTGAAATGTGGTTCTTGGGAATTTACAGAACACAAAGCAATGACTGCCAGCACTTTTACTGTCAAAAAACATGTACAGGCAAAATTTATACTCCTGAGTCCTGACTGACATGGATATCTAGTACAGCAAATCGATTGGTCTGTACAAGAAACTAAAATCCTTTTACAACATTTAATCCACAGCTTCTGCAAGGTAAAGTCTAGAAGGGATACACACATCAGTATAACATCATTTTTGTGACATTGCACAACAATAGTTACTATTTTTATATGACTGAAGGTTGGGTTTAGGGGGTAGGCATTAATAAAATAAATTTAATGGGTAGTTCAGTTAATGATATGAACAAAACTATAAAAACAAAATTATATGAATAATATGTTCAATAATTGTTTTTACATTCCTGTGAGGGTTGGGTTTAGGGTAGGGGTAGGTGTTGTTAAAATAATTTTAATGGGTAATTTAATTAATAATATGAACTATACTTCCTATAATTATTGTTTTTACATTACTGTGAAGGTTAGCTTTAGGGTTTGGTTAGAAGTAGACATGAATGAAATACAATCATTGAGTAATTTAATAAATGACATAAATAATTCTTGTTAACTTCCGACCGCAGATATATCCCTTTTAGCAACAACCCCTCTGCAAAGGTCTGAAGTGTGTTCACAAGCATCCTACCAATCAGGAGCAAAAATTCACTCTTGAGTTTGTTTAGCTGTTGATTTGCATTTCATGAATTGTTTTATCTTGAAGCGTTTTTAAACTTCTTCAGGAGAAATATAGCACCTACAGTTGAGGTGAGAATTATTAGCTACCCTTTGAATTTTATATTTATATATATTATTTTAATATATATTTTTAAATATTTTCACAGTATGTCTGACAATATTTTTTCTTCTGGAGAAAGTCTTATTTGTTTTATTTTGGCTAGAATAAAAGCAGTTTTTATTAATAATAATAAAAAAAAACGTCTCAAGGTCAAAATTATTAGCCCCTTTAAGCTCTATATATTTTTTTCGGTAGTCTACAGAACATACCATTGTTATACAATAACTTGCCTTATTACCCTAACTTGCCTAGTTAACCTAATTAACCTAGTTAAGCCTTTAAATGTCCCTTTAAGCCGTATAGAAGTGTCATGAACAATATCTAGTAAACTATTATTTACTGTCATTATGGCAAACATAAATCTGTTATTAGAAATGAGTTATTAAATCTATTATGTTTAGAAATGTGTTGAAAAAAAATCTGCTCTCCGTTAAACAAAAATTGGGGAAAAATAAATGGGGGTTAATTATTTAGGGGGACTAATAATTCTGACTTCAACTGTAAATCTCTGATGGCTACTTATGTTGCGACAATATTTTTTTTAACCAGCGAGGAGGTGTATGAATATGTGCGCTCATTCTAATTCTGTTAAACCTATCACAAGGGAAATATCTAGTTGCACAGTTAAATGGCAAAGGTTAAAGTCAGGGCCAAACATGTGGCCATTCTTCTAGAGAAAGTGGTAGGTGTGTTAGGTCAAGGCGCAGATAGTCAAATTAGTCCGCTCTTTTGCCCTGGTATCAAACCAGCTTATCTAACCTCATGCAGTTTTCATTTACAGTGGTACATTGTATGTTTACTACTTCAATTTACTGTAATATTTAACCAATGTTTTCTTTACTAAACTTAACTAAACTTTCTGAATGTTCAGCCACGAACCACAATCTTCATCTTTGAATGTGTTCCCAACACCACATGTATTTCTTGCCACGTCTAAGACTAGATGAGCAGCATGTCCAACTCTCCGTGTCTTCAAAGCCTATGAAGATTTGAATGAGATCTAGTTGTTTTAAGCCACGTGCGTTCAGTCAAGCTGATCGGGTTTAGGTTGCACTGCTGTTCCATTATTTAACTGGATAAGGGTTTCCACTATATGCATGATGCATAGATACAGTCTCAGTTCTTTTGTATGAGTTCCACAATTTCCAGTATGTCTGGCTGAGGTTATACCACTGTAGTACTTAATAGTTTGTTTATAATTCAGTCTTCTAAATCTGTGTGGTTTGGTAAATGAGTAGAGCCCACAATTCAGTTGTACATCAGGCAATCATATGAGCAGATCTTACTGATGTTTACTTCATTGCCAATTTTAATAACAATTTGAGTGCAATGTTCAGACTTCAGAATTTCTTAGTAATTTTGTTATAAAACTGCTTCCATAAAGTCATGTAGCTACCAAGGTAATATACCAGATTTTCATGGTGTAGTAATTGGAGATCTTTCATTGGGATTTTTGCCCAGTGCCGAGCTCATGGTCATTCTGACAGATTGTTGGCAACTTCAAAATACAGCTCATCTAGCTCGCACCCATCAATCATCAAGCTGTGAACGTCTATTCACAATTAGTCAGGAGATGGTTGGTTGCCCAACAGCCGCAAATCTGCCCCTTCAAAAGGACTTCTGATTTCTGAGAAACCATATACTGTCAGACATACTCTAGAAACGCTGTCTTTTCTCATGACCCTGCACATCATTCCTGACAATGCAGGTGATGCTGATCATTCTGCTTAAGAGGTGCCGCTCAGCAAGTCATTGACTCAAGTCAGCACTCATTGCTGCACTCTTATTGGAGCTGCACAATATATCGTTTCAGCATGGATATCGCAATGTGATCATACGTAATAGTCACATCGCAGATTCGCAGGATATGCAAATGTATCACAATTTATCATTTGCACATGTTTTTGATGCCTGTGATTGTATACTTCAAGTATAAGAAATCACAAGATATGCAAATACAGAAATAGCAAAGACTACACACAACGAAAATTAGTTGGGTGACCCAAAAACTTTCTGGATTATTTATTAGATTTTATACAGATACAAATAGTAAACAATAATTCATCAATCTCTGACTAAAAAAAGTGCATGGAAATACTCATAACACATGTAAATACAGTAATGCACTGCAAATAGCACAGACTACAATGGAAATGTGAGGGGGGACCCAAAAAAGTTTATAGTTTATTTATTGAATTTTATGGAGATGCACTCCCACTGCAGAATCATTCGAATTGATCTAACATTATAAATTCTTTCCAAATAGAGATATTAAGTTATCTGGGGAAATTGTATTCGTATCGCAATATGTATCGCAAAATAAAAAAAATATTGCAATGCTGGGATTTTCCAATATCGAGCAGCCCTAACTCTTGCTAAAGCTGTGCGGATGCTGCCGCGAATAATAATAATAAAAAATCATGTGAATTTAAAAAAAAAAACAGACTAACGTGTAGATTAAGCATGCGCAATAAGATTCTGACGATATGATAACCTTGGACTAAAATATTACTGTTTCACTGTATTACTGTATTGTGATTACTGTACTGTTCAGGTATTTAGCATGCTTGGATGTTGGTGAATAAACATTTTTTGAATCGTGGCAAGGGCGTAGATTCGCTCTTGAAATTGGATAATACAAATACACATTACACTGAATAATACAAATAACAATTAACAAATGATGTCCCATGCTGCAAAAGTCAATTTACATGATTGCACAGCCTTAGTTAATAGTATTATAGTGAACTTATAGCAAGCTTGACTTTAACCCTTTGTGCACAAGTAGGTTACTAAAGGTTGACGGAGCATTATTTTATTTTGAAGTTGATTAAATTAATGGTAGGGACATTTCAGTAATTAGTGGATACTGGTAGTCCCCGCCGTCTATGCCAAATCTACGCCCTTGAATCGTGGGATGACCAGTAGCATTTGATGGAGATGGTCCTTTGGTGTTGGAGTTAAAAAAAAATGTATAAAAATAAATACAACAGTTTTTTTTTTCCTAACACATAAAGTAGAACAGAACACATTGTACACACAGAAAAAAATAACAAAACATTTTAGCGGTTTTAAAACTATGATTTTTATAAAACCATATTATACCTTCAAACCAGTTATTGTCCCTGCTTAGTGTAGACTACTTAATTGTTGCAATTATAAATAAGGAAAAAAAAAAAGTTAAATGGCTATAATATAATATAATATAATATAATATAATATAATATAATATAATATAATATAATATAATATAATATAATAAATATAATATAATATAATACACACTCAAAGTGAATGTGTATTTTCCAAAACATTATTAACACCAAATATTTAAAAACATAAAGAGTATTGGAGGGGAAAAGTAAGTCTAGACTCTTGAAAATGCACTATTATCTACACCTCATCCCCCAACACCATGTTTTATCTTAATTACCAATAGATTCAGTGCACTATGATTCTGTTACTAGCTTAAATGTTTTGATCCTAAGTGACTCATATCCATCTTTTTTTCAGCAACCGACTTGTTGCTAGCATGGAACCCTGTCTGTCTGGGCCTTGTAGAGGGCATCATTGGAAAAATGCAGCTTCATGTTGGTAAGTCTGCTTTGTACTAAGGTAGGAAGGATGAGAGTAACATGTTAATGTTTGCAATGCATTCGGTGGTTCTGAATCTTGGAATAAAACAGATTTAGAGTCTAATGTAATTATTGTTAAAGTACCATTCTGAGCCTGATTTAATGTCAAATGTGATCATTTCCATTTGGTTCTACTGTAATTCAGTTTGTCGCAGGAAGAAACTGGGTACCAGAGACTCATAATGATTAACATAATGAAAAGCTGTTCCAGCACCAGAACAAAATGTCAGCATTATTTGGTTTATTATTGTTTTGTAATTGCTAAATATCTTTCAGAGCTTTGTTGTGAATGTGTCTTGTTGTAGGTTTACAGAAACCATTCAACTAAACAACTGCCCTTTAATGGATTAAAAAAGGAAACTCTTTAGGGATACAAGTGAAATTATAAGCTTCCATTGTACTTTCATTTCATCTTTCTGTGTCTAAATTGAGAAATCAGCTTCTGTCCATTGTTGGCAGGTTAGCTTAATGTGTATATTGTCGTTATGATGTCAGTCTCTGTTCCCTTTTCAGAGAAACACTTGCTGCCTTCTATATTTGAATGGTGCATTAGCACTGATGACTAAAATAATTGGTTGACATTTTATGCTTGATTGCTGTTTTCCAGGGCAAAGCTACACAGACAGACCCATCAGTTTGTAGCTACACAGTGTACATGCCTTGCGTTGTAACATAATCCAGCGGGCAAACCCGATATTTCCTTGCACTATTCCTTCAAAGAGCCCAGGCTGTTCTCATTAAATTTTCCACCTTAACATCTCAGTTGCCTGCTGCAGGGTGCACTTTTATCTATTGATTTATACTGAGTTGTCAGTGAAAGTATGATTGCACCGTGCCTCCATGCAAATGTCTTCGAAGGTGTTGTTATGAGAATGTTTGGCTTAGGAATGATTCATGCCGGATAGAGCAGGAAAACGAGGTGTGGAACTAATGACACACACCCTTCCTCTCCCCTTTTGGGCAGATCTTCCTCTGGGCCTGATTCTGATTCGCCAGAAAGCACTGGTGGGCCAGTTGCCAGGAGACCACAAAGTCTACAAGATCACCAAGATAGTAGTGATTCCACTCTCAGAGGATGAACCACAGGATCTGGAATTAGAGGTGACTAAGATGGACTGTTTTGTGCAAATGTTCAATGTTCTGGATTTGATTAAAGATAGAATAGAATTAAACTAAAGTTGTAATCTTCAGCTAATTAAATAAAAGGGACAGTTCATCCCAAAATTACATTTTACTTTTATATTACTCTCAAGTTCTTCCAAACATAAAAGTTGAACATAAAAGATGTTTTGAAGAATGTTAGAAACCCAAGCAGTTAACAGTACCCATTGACTTCCATTGATCGAAACCAATAGGTTTTGTCAACTGAAGCAAGAAGCTCATACATGTGGATGCAAGAAAATGAGGAGAATTTATATTTCTAGGTGAACTGTCTCTTTAAACGGTATATATACATTTTTTTAGTATGCATAATCTTGGGCTATCACCATTCTTGCTGACTTTTAACCTGTGGTGAAGGAATGTTTCACAGTTGTGATTTAAAAGCAGGGTTAGCACCACTATTTACCCGGTTTATGGAACCAGCCAGTCTTTTGACAGCTGTTAGAAAACAACTGTTGAAAACAACTGTTGCTTCACAGACATGAGAAGTATATCCAGATAAAGCTTGAAATCTGTACTTTTTAATCTGTACACTTGAAAATGAACGTTTTCTGGTTTTGTAACATGTATGAAACAAACGCGAGGTACAGTCCGCCCTGTCAAACGCACATGACATGACAGCAACTATTCAAATGCCCACAAACTTGTAAACAAAGACTTGCTGTTATTTCTGGGGGAGATTCACCATTCAGACCAACTTTTGAATTACTTTAGAAGAGCAGCGTGATCTGACGAAGCATTATTCCGAGGATGATATTGTGTAACACGGCCATAAATGAGGTTGGTGTCGTGATCTTGTTCCTTTCGAGTGTGCATGTGCTTTAGCTTGGACAATCTGAAATATGACGATTTTGTTTGATTCGAACATTTTGAAATGAAACTTAATGCACAGTTTTTGTTTAATTGTATTGGTGATTCCAAATATGTAATGTAACCGTAAGCTTGGCAAACAGTTTTAATGAATTTAATGTTTAATTTAATGCATACTGCCTGAGAGGCATTTCAAAGATGGCCGCCGAGTGAAATTTCTTGCCTTAAAGCAGGGGTGTCCAAACTCGGCCCTGGAGGGCCGGTGTCCAGGAGAGTTTAGCTCCAGCCCTAATCAAACACACCTGAACCAGCTAATCAAGCTCTTACTAGATATACTAGAAACTTCCAAGCAGGTGTGTAATTCTATTGTGTTCAACAAAAAAAAGGATGAATAAATGTTTATTTTTTATGTGAACTATATCTTTATGGAAGCATCTCTTCTTAGAAATATGAATATATTTGCATTAAATAAAAATTACGCTGCAATCAAAGCTTTGGTATAAAGCATATTACCTTTAGACAATAGCCTTTACCTTTGAATAAGCTGCTTTTCATTGAATGACACATTGAGAGTTTTGGGAAGGTCTAATTTTTTAGTTGGCTACAAGCCACTCACACAAAGCCAATAAAAATGTGATTCCTAGGTAATTACATTTAGCTCCTTTAACACTTTAGAATTGCTCAACTGTTTACCTGGAGGTTTAGAATGTCCCAGGTTTAACTATTTCAAGTGTGAGAAGCCCTATGTTTTTTAACGTTTGAACTGTTATTTCTTTTCATTGTCCATGTTGGTAGACATTCTTTGGATCCTGATAGAATTTACTGAACTTCTTTCCAAACTCCCAATTTGTACCCGGTTAAGACTTTAGGTATTTCTAGCCTTGTCTTGTGTAGTAAATGGTTGACCTACAGTTAGTGTGAGAGTAGTGGTGTGTGTTTATTAAGGCATTCCAGAGGAAGCGTGAAGTTTCTAAGAAGTCAGTCTCGGCAGAGCTTCTGGGATTGAAAGGAGATGTTTAACCATGTAAGTGAAACAGTGAGAGGTCACTGTAATCCATTGTACTAGCGTGCTATTTCTTCTCAATTAGATGATCACAGAATAATTGCCTTTTATTACTTTGTGATAGCAGCTTGTCTGTGTAGTTGGACTCGACATGAATCTGCTCTGGCATCAGCAGACACATCTTGGCGCCCTTTTTGTTTTAATTAAAGCAATTGCTAGAAGCAGTTTTCAGATGGACTTTGATCAGGGAAACTAAAATGGTCACGCACTGTAAACTGCCAATTGTTCACGTAACTTTGGAAAAAATTAAGAGACCACTTCAAAGTTGTTGATTCTTTGGATTTTACTATTAATATACACAAAAGATATGTACAAATATATATTGCAAGTATGATCCTTTTTTTTTGATGCAAATAATCTTTTGACAGCGCTAGTTATATATAATTATCTACGTTTTTAGACCTTAAATATTTTATGAAGCTCATCTTTTTTTATCTTTATATTTTTTCCCAATATTTAAGGTCTAAAAAACGAAATGTTTTATATTAACCTATTGCTACTTTCTACAAATAAATGCTCTAAATGATTATTTTAAAAGCTAATTTTATTTAGATTATTACTCAGAACACGTGTATATATTAGTGGCATATCCAAATAACCAGCAATAACCAATAATAAGGGGTTTCTTATTTTTTTTTCCTAGAGCTGTACAGTTTTTTTAAAGGATTATTTCTAGGGTTTTTTACCTTTATTGTGATTGGACTGTTGAGGTTTACTGACAGGAAAGTGTGGGAAGGAATTTGTATTCTTTTTCAAATATTACCCAAGTGATTTTTAACAGAGCAAATACATTTTCACATTGTTTTATATATATATATATCTTCTGGAGAAACTCTTATTTATTTTAGTTTGGCTGGAATAAAAGCAGTTTTTACTTTTTAATAAACAATTTTATGGTCATTATTATTATTTGGTTAATTAACCTAACTTGCCAAATAAACCTAATTCCTCTAGTTAAGCTTTTAAATTGCACTTTATGCTTCATACTAGTACCTTGCTGAATAAATAGTAAACTAGTGTTTTCTGTCATCATGGCAAGGACAAAATAAATCAATTATTAGAAATTAGTTATTAAAAACTAATATGTTGAAAAATGTGTCGTAAAATATTTTTTTCCTGTTCTCAGTACAAATTTCACTGGAGGGCTAATCATTTAGACTTTAACTGTATATGACTATTTAGCTTTATTAGTCATATTTATTTCTATAGCAGTTTTTATAATTTTATTAAACTTTTAATGAAAAATGAAATAACAATTACACAAATAATAAAACAAAGTAATAAAGTACTTTTTTTGCATTATTTACATTTAGCAATAACTCATGTACAAAGTACAGATGCACATAAACTACAATTATAAATGTAATCCTCAGATGCTTACAATATACTTTTAAATTAAATTGACTCTAGAATTAAAATACCCTAAGGCTTAGGTTGACAGTCTGTAGAATAACTCGCATTCCATGTTTCAGAAAAAGCACTAGAATTGCCATTTATTGTAAACCTATTTCTTTTTCCAAATAAATGTAGTTCATTGCATCTCTCAATCAGTTGACAAAATTCTATAGTAAAAGTACAGTATGCACCGTTTTGCTAACAGTGTTAGAAATGCTAAAGCATTGGCAGTACAACTCCATAACCCTGCAGTATTCAGAGGAAGACCAAAAACTGCAGGTAAAGGGCACGGCTCTGTGCATCTTTGTCACGGAAGAAAAATATTTGAAAATTGATAGCCAAAATGACAATATAGATGGGCAAAGCCAAAATGTATTAAATCTACTAGGGCTTGCTGAACAAGAATAAAAAAACAAATTTTATTCTATATCGCTTTTACAATGTCGATTGTGTCAGAGCAGCTTGTCACAAGTAAGGTTCAGTTAGATTAGAGTTAGTTAGGACTAGTGATTGTAAGGATGCAAGAACCTTAGAGATTAGAGACCAAAACGTATTTCTAGCTAAGTGTTTCCCCCTCTCATTTTCTTTCAGCTCTGTAAAAAGCATCATTTTGGAATAAATAAACCGGAGAGAATCACCCAGTCACCGGATGAAACCAAGTTCCTGATGAAGACCCTGAGTCAGATCAAATCCAACGTTGGCGCTCCCATCAAGAAAAAGGTTGATGTTTTTCTTAATGCCTATAATTTTGAGACTAAATATTGCTGTTTCATCTTATCTGGTAGTTCCTTCACTTTAGGGCTAGTGTGCATAGAATACATTTTTGCATTTAAAAAATTAAGGAGCTAGGCCGTGACACATGGCCTATAGTCAATGTAAGAGACCTTGCAAAGGATTGAGTGCTTCACAACAGTTTGTTTTTCCAATTTCAATTAAAAAAAATGTGCATCTTTATAGTATGTAGAAAAACTATGGACAATGTGTTCTGTGTGAGGCCCCTTAACATGGTTAATATAAAAGCTAACCATTCTGTTTCCTCCATGAAAGTAATTCTTATTTTTGGCATTGTCTCTTTTAACCTCGATTTGTTTGTTCACTCCTATCCAGTATTCCCCTGCCTTTCAGGTCAAAGAGAATAAAGAGAAGGAGCGTCTGGAGAGGAGGCTGCTTGATGAGCTCTATAAGATATTCATGGACTCGGATTCTTTTTACTATAGTCTGACCTATGACCTCACCAATACGGTCCAGCGACAGGGAGAGTTGGGCAAGTCAGATCAGCCCCTGTGGAAAAGGGTAAGAAGCTGACTCACAGCCGTACATGAAAAATTTCCATCTTTTAATTGTGTGTGTGTTGTTTATTATTGTTTTAAAATGTATTTCAACTCAAAGTACATTTGAAACTGATTAAGATTTTGTTAGTCTGTTGCTCATTGAAAAGGTGATGGATTGCAATTTAATTGCAATATTATATAGATCAATAGGTCAAAGATAAGATAAGCCCCATTTCGGTGTTTGAATGAAGAAAAATGTACAGAATAAATGTTACACATTAAATGCAGGTAAAGTGCCTGCTTTAAATGGTCATGACACTCCACTCTTTTTGATTTAAGTCGACCTCAGAATTAAAAAAAAAAGTTTCATAAAGGGCATAGAGCGCTGCGAACAGAGGGAGGAATGGGCGTGGCCAGCAGAGTAGGGGAAAAAAAGAGAAGCGAACACATGTTGTCAGTTGGCTCACAAAACGAGACTCAAATCATGAGGAGATGCATGAATTTAGTTTACAAAGTGAAAATACAAAGAAATAAATAGCTCTGCTACATTTAATGGTCTGCTACATTTGTTACTCGTAATTTCATTTACACAAAACCACAATTTGTTATATATCAAAAACATAATCATGTTCATATAAACTCTATATTTGAGGAGGACTTTTCTCCTCCTGAATCCTTGGTTCTGAATTCAGACACCGTGGAACAGTGCAGCAGGTCTCTTTCTCGTTCTATTCCAACCATTAGCCCTGCCGGTAATTCGGAGAATTTTAAACATAGGCGAACACAGCGGCACAGATGTGTCTGAATTGTAACAAACTCAACTGATAAAAGACAAAGTCTGCCATTCTCCAATTCTCGTACAGCTCTCCTGGCAAAAATGCCTGCTGCAAATCTACAGCTTTGCTGTATCGACCTTGACAGCATCGCGGGCAAAAACATGCAGCAAACCCTGTGATTCATTGAAACAAACACATACGACCCTTCATGAACTGCTAAATACTGCTTGCCATACATGGTCTCACCCAGTCTCATCCAGTCATTGGGTCTCACAGCTTTGCAGGTCTGCCTTGCCATTGGAAAGCTCTCATGAATAATTAAGAAGCATGTGTCTTCTCATAGGATAAGAAAACTCTGCTATGAATAATAATAAGAAACCAACGCGTCATCACTCCACTAGCAGATTCGTGCTACGCCACCAGTTTTGATCCCGCCCCCAAATTTTACATTTTAAAATTAGCTGAAGATGAAAAAAGCTCCAAATTATCCAGTTTTCCCCCACAATTACAGCTGACAATAACACAATTAAACGCACAAATCTGTTAAAATTTCAAAAAAGTACTCCAGGGTGTCTTGAACCTTTAAGGTTTTACGTAATATTTATAATAAAAAGACTAAATAGAGGTGAATATTGTTTCATTGTCCATTGTGTTAGTATGTATTTTTATAGCAAAGTTTCAATAGTCTCCATTAATAAATACTATACAAAACTAAAGTAACACCTGTTCACTAGTATTAAAAGTTTATATCAGTGCTTTCAGTTCATTGTGTTGTGGTGCTGATCCCCACTTGTTTTTTCATGTTAGGTGGATGATAGATTCTTCTGGAACAAGCACATGATCAAAGACCTTGTAGACTTGCAGGTGAAAAACCTATTTGAATTTTAACAATTAACATTTTAACATGTGAAACGGACCTGAGTGGTTCTAATACAAGCTGTCTTTTTACAGGCGCCTCAGGTGGACTTTTGGGTGATTCCTATCATCCAAGGCTTCGTGCAGGTGGAGGAGCTGGTGGTGAACTATAATGAGAGCTCAGATGAAGAGCGAAGCAGCCCAGAGACGCCTCTGCAGGAGCCCACCTGTGTGGACGACATTCACCCTCGCTTCACCGTGGCCCTCATCTCCAGGCGGAGCCGCCACCGTGCAGGTAGAGTGTATAATAATTTCTATTTGATAGGGATACACAATACTGTCTGAATATTCTATAGTTCAGTGATAATCTTGAAATGTGAATATTGGCATTGACCTGATAAATAAGATAATATAGGTGGGCGATTATGATCAAAATAAATTGTATCCAGATGATGTCAATGTTTTTAAGATATTCAGTATATACTGCAATATGTTTGCTTTTGTTTTTAAATAATAAAAAGGATGATATTCTTGCGCCCTCATTAAAAAACAAACAAAAAATGATTTCGAACAACTACTGTTAAAGACACTTAAAAACAAAATCTTTAGTAGTTATAAAAAATCTAGACCAGGGGTCACCAATCTCGGTCCTGGAGGGCCGGTGTCCTGCAGATTTTAGCTCTAACCCTAATCAAACACACCTGAACAACCTAATCAAGGTCTTACTAGGTATACTTGAAACATCCAGGCAGGTGTGTTGGAGGCAAGTTGGAGCTAAACCCTGCAGGTACACCGGCCCTCCAGGACCGAGATTGGTGACCCATGATCTAGACCATGTGTTCATTCACTGTTTTTCATTAAATGTACATTTGTAACTGAAGTAGTGCAAAACAAACAGAAAGTGCATTCTGTCAACCTTTCTAGTTCATAAAATTTATTTAATAATTTACACTGCAACTGAGGGAAATATTTAATACAAATAATTTGGACTGGAAAAAAGTAAAGCAAAAGCAGAGAGAGAAAGTATGGGAGTACTTTTGGGAAAGTATGCATGAATTTCAAACATTAGATATTCTCAATATTTTACATTGTAGACAAAATTATTGCGATATTATCTGCAATATTCAATGTATCGCCCAGCCTTATAAGATGATGTGCTGATTTTAAGCATTTAGTAAATTACTTTGTTGCCAGGAGTTTGATAAAATCAGGTGAGCCAACTAAGATTTGGGGTCTCGATTAATAAAACTTTCTGTTGAAACTTTTCTAAATGTGAACATATGCCAGAAGACATTTTTGTTTATTTATTAATGATTATGGTTTATATGATCCTTCAAGTGGTGTAAATTAAGACAATATTTAAGATTAATATGTTTACTTGGAGATTTTTTTATAGATCACAACTAACCTTCTATCCCTGTTTTGTACACACAACCTTCTACCCTTTTTTTGTACGTACAAAACATTTATAATCATTCTTGAGGTAATTTTTCTAAAAAATGCAGACTAGTACTGACTTTGGTATCAGTCAAAGGTATCATTCAATTTCCCGCTAACATTCTAGTGTAGTAGAGCATGTTTTTATAGACAGCTTGACCATTTTGTTCATGTGCTCAGTCGATACAACTGTGATTGGCTTTTATGATCACGCTTTACTGCTCTTCAGCAATTGCTTTTTAGATGCTTTTAATTTTTCAGTACCTATTTGTATCGTAGGCTGTAGTTTTGACAACCTTATTGCAGACTTAAAATGATAGTAATAATAATAGTTCACCCAAAAACAGAAAATGCACTGACTTTTTACTCACCCTGAAATGGTTAAAACTTTGAGTTTCTTTATTCTGTTAAACAAAAAAGAAAATACTTTGAAGAAAGCTGAATACCTGTATCTGTTCACTTCCATAGTAGAAAATCAGTGGTTACAGGCTTTCAGTTTTTTTGAAAATATCTTCTTTTGTGGACAACAGAATAAAAGGAACTCAAACAGATATGGAACAAGAAAAAGATTAGTAAATGATGACAGAATTTAAATTTTTTGGTCAACTATCCCTTTGAATTTGCATTTGGTGGGCCAAATGAAAAATGAAAAATGAAATGGTGGGCCAAATTTGTCCTTCAGACCTTAAGTTTGCTCATTATCTAATGATTAGAATCTATGACTAAGACTAACCGATTCTTTGAGAATTAAATATCTGCTCACAATATTGCTTCCAAGCAACTGAAATATTAGGTTTACTTAAATACATAAAATTGCTATGAACTAGATTGATATTTGACCATTAATTGATGTCATAAAATCACAATTCTGATTTGCTTTAATGGTCAGAGCTACAGGTTTTGGGGAATAAATATCAGTAGTCTGATTTTCCATTTAAACACTTAAAATAAAACTGAACAAAAACGATAACAGTATTTATATAAGGCACAAGCAGTTTTAAAAATCCAGTATTGTGCATCACTTACATCTACTCATCATGTTATCAGAGCAGTAACATCATCATGCATTTCCCACTGCAGGAATGCGCTACAAGAGGAGGGGGGTTGATACAGACGGACATGTGGCCAACTATGTAGAGACAGAGCAGTTAATCCACGTACACAGTCACACTCTGTCCTTTGTGCAAACGCGAGGCTCCGTGCCTGTGTTCTGGAGCCAGGCAGGTTACCGATACAACCCCAGACCTCGCATAGAGAAAGGTGGGTCGTATCTGTGTAATCCATTCTCTCCTGGGATAATAAATGAGATCAAACTCACTGATCAAGCAGTATATCACTTTGATGCATCAGCGTAGTTGTTGTGTGGAATGTTTTAGGCCTGTGAAAGGTGTCAGATGTGGAGCAGGTGTGTTTTCAGGCTTTTTTGGTTAAAAATAATGCTCCGAGAGGATTTTTGTGCTGGACTGTGGCTTCAATGCTGTGATCCAGCTGTGATATGATTTATCTCATCGATGTGCTTTCTTGCAGGAGAGAGGGAGACTATGCCTTACTTTGCCTCTCATTTCGAAAAGGAGGTTGAAACTTACAAAAAACTGGTAAGATGCGTTTAAAATAATATTTAGAATAATCAATGAGTGAAATACAAATTTTACTTCAAGTTGTGCAACATGTTGAGGTGGAAATCAGCTGATAAAAGCTGAGTGATAAAACTGACAAAGCTACTTATCAACAAAATTACTTAAATTGAAATTCTAAAAATAAAAGTGCAGGGTGGGCCATTTTTATGGATACACCTTTAATAAACCTATTGGGAATTTCACAAGAGAAACAATGGTGTGCTTGGTTTTAACGTAACTTTATTCTTTCATGAGTTATTTACAAGCCCCCTCTCATATAATAATGTGCCACAAACAGGACGTTAATATCTCCAACCATTCCCATTTTATTAAGGTATATCCATATAAATGGCCCTCCCTGTACATTTAAAATACATTTTGTTTTAATATAAATAGTATAATGAAGCTGGTTCAACAGTATTAGGAGTCAGTGCTTTTGGTATGTTATGCTGTCATATATTATTTTAAATATTTATACATGATTAATGTTAGAATTATTTAAACGTTAATGCTTTAGTAAACCTGTTACATAATGTATCATATATTGTGAAACTGCATTTGTGTAATCAAAATAAAATACAATATAATATAATACATTCATTCATTCATTCATTCATTCATTTTCTTGCCGGCTTAGTCCCTTTATTAATCCGGGGTCGCCACAGCGGAATGAACCGCCAACTTATCCAGCAAGTTTTTACGCAGCGGATGCCCTTCCAGCTGCAACCCATCTCTGGGAAATAATACAATACAATATAAAATTATTATAACAACATAATAATATTATTACTATATTTAAAGTAACTGTTTTTGGTTTAAATATATATTTGTACTTGTAGATTTGTCATTTATTAATTTATGTTATGGCAAAGCACCATTACTCTGCTTTCTGAAATTATCTTTTAGTGATTTTCTAACATGATTATTTGTTGCTTGAAACGTTTTAAATCACTTTTGAAATCAGGTGCTTAATTTTGTGAAACAAACAAAAAAACATTTGTTGTAACCTTTCAAGTGTCTTTACTGTCAATTTCAATGCATTCTTAATGCATTTTAATGCATTCTTGACGAATATAAGTATTTCTTTGTTTAATATATCCCTAAACACTGAATGATAGTTTAAGCAATAATTCAGTCATTAATTGGAATGTTCCAATATGCAAATTAATTGCCCTGTCAAAAGAGAAATGTCATTAGGAATGTGTTTATAATGAAAACAAACGGCCTGCAGTAATGCAATTGCATTTGTCAACAAAATAAAAATCAATATAATTTTTCAGTATTACAGAAGTTCTTTTTCTTCACCTCCATTAGGTCATCATCAATTTAGTGGACCAAAATGGACGTGAGAAGATAATTGGTGATGCTTATCTCAAACAAGTATTACTGTACAACAATCCCAACCTTACATACGTTTCATTCGACTTCCATGAGCACTGGTAAGAAACCCGAATATCTCCCAATCCTAATGACTTAACAAAAGGTCAACATCTCAACCAAACATTTGATTTATTTGTCACTTCTCAGTCGAGGGATGAAGTTTGAGAATGTGCAGACCCTCACTGATGCCATCTATGACATTATCACAGACATGAGATGGGCATGGTGAGTCTTGCATCTGCCTAATTCTCCAATAAGAAGTGCTTCTGATATGGTATGGACATATTCCACTTACTTTGATTTGCAAATAGGGTGGACCAAGCAGGAGTCATCTGCCAACAGGAAGGCATTTTCCGGGTGAACTGCATGGACTGCTTGGACAGAACCAATGTGGTACAGGCAGCTATCGCCCGTGTCATCATGGAGCAGCAGGTATGCAAATTTACCTTTTTTCAGAACGCACCATTTGGATGAATTTACACTGGGTCACAAAAATTTTGCGTACATTTTTATTATTAGCTTTTGTTTCTCATGTCAACTGGTAAAAAGAGATGCGATTATAAACTTTGGTTGAAAGATTATAGTCTGAGGAATAATCATGGTTATCAGGATTGTTATACATTCATTAATTTCAAAACACTACTAACTTAGTAAGTCACTTGAAATCACCTTATATTATCCAGTGTGCGTGTGTATTAGCCTCCGTGTACAAGCTTGGAACATCAAACTAGCGCACAGTTGACATAACTTTGTTTAGTTGCAGCAGTTTTGTTCTGTGTAGAAACGCAGTGTTGAGAAGCCTTACCATTAAATAACCTGGACGAATTAAAGCGCGGTTAATAGTGAAATTGTTTAATCATTGCATCTCTACTAGTAAACATTGTTGGACAAATTTAATGATACTTTTAGGAGTTAAACGGTTGAGTTTTATCATTTTTTAAAATTCATTCAGCTGATATCCGGCTCTGGCGGAAGCATGTTTATGTTAGCTTAGCTTAGTCGTCTCGCTCAAATTTTAAACTTTGCAGTTACAGAACTCCAGGGGACTTGTAAAATGAGCGGAAAGTGGAGAGCTTCTTTAAATATATATTTTTTCTAATGTTGCCTTAATGCATTTAGATTTTTTAATTATTCAATTATTACATTTTTTTGTTTTGCACTACTTGATTTTTACTTGCAGTTTTTTATTTTTGTTTGCAAAATTACTTTTTATTTCTTAACTTAATTCTCCCTTTGAGATTTTTTTTATTTTATTATTTATTTACTTATTTTTGATCAATCAATTAATTAATTAATTAATTTTATTTTATTTTTTGATTTATTTTTTGATTATTTTACAATTTTTTGCTTAATACTTTAATTTTTGTTTGCAAAACTTTTTTTTATGTGGCAAGTATATATGGCCCTTGATTGACTCCATACTTGTATCAAGTTGTCATGGCAATAAAATACCCTGAATTTTGTAAAATTTATGAATACAAATTAACTTTTTTGCCATAACTAAACTAGCCCCGATGCTGACATGGTGGTAAAATATGAATGAACAAACAATCATGTGTTAAATGCCTTGCGGTGTAAATAAAAGTGTGGTTTTATTGGATTGCAGCGATACTGTACCAACAGAAGTGCGTAGTGTCTTTGCTTCACTCAGCTGATCTTAGTATGCATTGAAAAGAGCCTTTTGATTTGTGTGGTTCCAGCTGAAAAAGCTTGGTGTAATGCCACCCGAGCAGCCACTGCCCCTCAAGTGCTACAGGATCTATCAGGTGATGTGGGCCAACAATGGAGACACCATTAGTCGTCAGTACGCTGGCACAGCTGCCCTGAAGGTAAATACACTGAATGCCTGCTATTGATTTTTATGCAGTTCCCTTTGCCCGTTTACACAGCCATCTGTCAGCGTGTAGTAACTAGAGTGAAGATTGACAAGTCAGTTATCTTTTGACTAGTCATCAGATCATATCATTTATTAAAATCCTGTAAATATTATAGAAATAATTTATTTACTTTATTTTATTTCTGTGTTTATTATGATTACTGAGTTTATAATAAATTAAAATTGTTAAAAAAAAATAAATGGAATTTTTATTTGATTTAAAGGGGTGGTCCACTACGATATTATATTTTAAACTTCAGTTGATGTGTAATGTAGCTGTGTGAACATAAACAGCATCTCTGAATGTAAAATATTCAAAGTTTAATGCAAAGGGAGACCTTGATTTGTACAGAGTTAGCTTAGCAACGCCTACAATTAACGAATTTTGGGGACTACAAAAAATACTTCCGCCCCCTGTGAGATCACAAAAGTTCGTTATTGCGCATCCCACACTGCGCAGGTAAAGGCCGTGGCCAGAGGCGCTGTAACGTTACTGCAGAGAGAGAAATGCCATCCTGCTGTTTCCACAGAGCTGTTCTGTTTCTGTTGTTGGGCTTCCAAATGACACGACCCAAACACAGAAGTGCTTACAGTTCAATATTAATTATGTTCCAGAGAACTATAAAATACATAGCAAGCATGATTTGACAAAACACAGCTTCCAGAATCTCTCCCAGTTCAGTGCTGGATTCAGTTAAAATCTCCTCAAAGATGGAGCAAGGAGACGCTGTGAACTCTGAGTCATGACCTGTAAGTGTTTTTATTTGTTAAAATTGATCATGACATGTACAGTGTCTAACTTTAACGGTGTGTTGTAGCAAAGATGTAAACAACGGGAAATTATGGTAACCGCTAACGACTTAGCTAACGTTACAAATCTATATTTATCAAACGGCTGTAAACGCACACACACACATACACATACACGCACTCTTGGCCAGCACCTGCGTCTCTCTGTGGGAGACGGCAGAGTTTCTCTCTATAGGCAGCTTTGCTATGCGTTTTACAACTCGGACAATAAAGTCGCAAAAGATATGTGAACGATTCATGTTACTTACACAGGCATATTCCGCATATGCATGAAAGACGTCCTGTAACGCGTTGATTTAAAAAAAATACAGCAATGATTTCCCAACTGGAGTGTAACATCAAAAACAAATCAATCCAGGCTCACAAAGGTCTCATCTCACATCTTGTGCTTTATTCTGTCACCACAGAAAATAACTTAATCCGAACATGAGAGAAAAAGAACAATAAAAATCTCTCCCGCGCACATGCGCTTCTCGTGTTACAGATACTTCATCGTATACACGCATAAACAAACTAAACAGACACAAACAAACTAAAAGGCACAGAAACAGTTAAAGGAGCCGCATCCCATTTTCACTCGTTACAGACACGTGTTGACTGACTGACTGACTGACTGACTGACTGACTGTTTACACAAAACGCGCGTGCTTGTCAGGGCGTGACGTGGAGCCGATCGGCGAATCACAGCATATTATGATGATGACCAATCAGAGTCACTTGAGGGTGGGCCTTTTAGAGGAACTAGGAAATATGACAGTCGTTTTCATGTTAGCTGAGTAGCTGTGTATAATCAAAGTGAGATTTATGAAAAAATAACACGATTTCCTTCAAGTTAAACATGAGCACACATTGCTTTGCATCTTATTAACACAACCAAGCCTTAAAAATAACATTCTGGACCACCCCTTTTATTAGTTTTTGAGTATGAATGTATTTATGTATATAGGGTTGGGTCGATAGGCGATGCGATCGAAATTCTCCTCCCTGCCCCCATCGCAGCAGCAACCCGGTCGTGAAAAATACACACTTAAATCCCTTTTACACTAACATGTCTTAGTTTTACATGGTAGACTTTTAATTAAGTATTGTCTTAATCGCATTAAAATGGGTTTGGTGTCCATGTCAACGTACTCACTGTCACCGTAATGTCATTTTCATTTGGGATTTAGCCCTGTCAGCTTACTCTGCTGTGTGCGATCTGTTGTTTAGGGAGATTTCACACGAACAGGCGAGCGAAAGTTAGCGGGGGTGATGAAGGATGGTGTGAATTCAGCTAACCGTTACTATCTGAACCGCTTCAGGGACGCCTACCGACAGGCCGTCATCGGTGAGCATAATTAGACTCCATGTTATGAACTCTTTGACTCCATGTTAGCCTCACTTTGCTAAGAGCCAAGCTTGCCGCCTCATCGGTCATATGCTGTTATCTCTGGTTCTCCCAGACCTCATGATGGGCCATCCAGTAACAGAAGACCTGTACTCCATCTTCAGCAAAGAGAAGGAGCATGAGGAGAAAGAGAAGGAGAGCCAAAGAGGAGCTCAGGAGCAGGTCAGTCTTCTGCTGCAGACCTACATGCAACTGCTGCTTCCTGATGATGAGAAGTTTCACGGCGGATGGGCTCTAATCGACTGTGACCCCAGGTGAGAGCACTACACGTTAAGCAGTGCTTCAGACAGCCGATTTTATGTGCTGTGTATAAAGGGGCTGTTCACACAATTTTGAGTTTAAAATTACGTGGAAGATGATGGGCGGTGGTATAAAACTGTGTCCCATTTTTGGTTTCAGCCCTAGTGTTGACTGCTAAAAAGTATGTCTCAGTATGAATATAATCCAGACTTAATAACATTCGCCATGTTGTCGTGATCATGTGATTTATCATTATCAAATTCTCTCTTGTGGTGTTGTCGGATGTTAAAGTAAAAATAAACATGCACCATTTTACTGGCCAAGGACTGGAATCATACATGATATATCAGTCATAATTGCTTTCAAAAAGGGAAAGTGCCCTAACAGAAGATAAATATAGTAAAATTAGTATCTGTAAAATAAGACTACAAAAAATACAGTTGAAGTCAGAATTATTAGTCCCCCTTTGAATTAAGATTTTTTTTTAATTTTATATTTCCTAAATGATGTTTAACAAAGCAAGGAAATTTTCACAGTATGTCTGATAATATTTTTTCTTCTGGAAAAAGTCTTATTTTTTTTTTATTTTGGCTAGAATAAAAGCAGTTTTAAATATTTTTTAAACAATTTTAGCAACGAAATTATTAGCCCCTTCAAGCAAATTTTTTTTCGATAGTTTCTACAGAACAAACTATCATTATACAATAGCTTGTCTAATTACTATAACCCTATAACCTGCCTAGTTAACCTAATTAAGCCTTTAAATGTCACTTTAAGCTGTATAGAAGTGTTTTGAAAAAGATCTAGTCAAATATTATTTACCGTCACTATGTTAAAGATAAAATAAATCAGTTATTAGAAATGAGTTATTAAAACTACTATGTTTAGAAATGTGTTGAAAAAACTTCACTCCTTTAAACGGAAATTGGGGAAAACATTAAACAGGGGGGTTCAGGGGGCTAATAATTTTGACTTCAACTGTACATGCAAATATTATTTAAAACATTTCATAATAAGAAAAAGAGAAACAGTTAAAAAGAGTGGAAAATTACACATTGTGTTGGTACTGTAATATATATTTTAATTATTAATATTGTACATTTAAAAAATAATTTTCATTAATTTTCAATAATTTCACAGTTAATGTTTTTTATAATGAAAATTAGAAGTGCATATAAGTTTTTGTTTGTATATGAAGTGAATTATGTATCTTAAAATTCATTTTGTAATCGACAAAAATTGGTGTAATCAGGTCACACTTGCCAAAAAATGTTAATCTGACAAAATAATTGCAAGCAGTGCATCTCTAGTTAAAAAGTTGTAAATAAAGTAGTAGTATAAATGAGTATTGTTACACTCTTTCACATGATGTTTTATGCACACTTTATTACACAGCTGTCTGGATACTTGATCTTTATTGGTCAGTAGTGACATTTCAAGGCACTTTATTCTCAGATAACAAGTGCTGAAACTAATAACACAGACACATCTGGGAAATTTGAATCATCTTGATGATCAGTAAATATGTTCACATCCATCTTTATGTCCTTGTCTTTCACACCTCTGTTTTTGACTCTTTTTGAATAGTACATAGTTTGTATGCACCATTCAGCCATTTTCATTTCTGCCAGCTTTCCTTTACTTCCTGTTGGGTTGTCGATAAGCCTGTCAGGCTTTATTCTGCAATAACCTCCTGGATTTACTTTTCCCCTAACATATACTAAGGAAGGTTGCAATATTGGATGCAGTCAGTATTTCGAAGCATTTTACAGTCAAAGATGTCCATCTATTCTAGTGAATTGTTATGTTTAAAAAAACAATAAAAAAGGCACAATATTTTATTTCAGCATCGCTATTTTCACTATTATTGATAATAGTCACAACGCAAGATATGCAACGTTAGTTGACCTCAAGCTGTATAATTGTATTTAATAATCGTACTTATATAAAATTTATGCAAAAAAAAAAAATGTTTTTTTTTTTTTTTTACGTAGATTTTTTTAGTCTTGTTTCTAGTTCATTAATCTACATTTCCAAGCAAAAACAGGATACTTGTACTTATGCCATTGGCCGAACACTTTGCTTACTTTAAGAAAAAACTTTTAATTTTGACTTCTGTTTCTTCTTAAGTTGAAAATAAAACAATAGTTTTACTTGATCTAAGAGTTTTTAAATATTTCGACTTGGAACAGGACAAAGCAAAGTAAGAAAAGCATTTTTTTTGCAGTGTGATTATTTAATTTCTGTACCTGAATACTGTTAGACTTTCTAGAAAACAATAGTTCTATTAGTGCCAAATAGTGCTATTCAATCTATGTTGCGAAACCGTATTCATATTGCAAAAGTTATTGCAGAAAAATAAAATATTGCAATATCAGATTTGTCCAATATCATGCAGCCCTAATGAAAAGGTAGCATGGTTAGAATACAGAAAAGTTCCATATGTATAAACAACTCCTTAAACCTTTTTAACAGCTGTCAATTTTTTATTTGTGTTTTTATTGAATATTCAGTTAACACATAATTATAATTATCTATCTATCTATCTATCCATCTATCCATCTATCCATCTATCTATCTATCTATCTATCTATCTATCTATCTATCTATCTATCTATCTATCTATCTATCTATCTATCTATCTATCTATCTATCTATCATTTTTAAAAATTTTTACAATGACAAATATTAAGATCAGAAAGATCAATAATAAAGCTTGATTTCAATAAATGATATTTTTAGTGTACTCTTTCTTCTACAGATTTTTGTCAATGGCACAGAGGTACTGGTACACATTGTATTTTCCCTCTATTTGATTGTAATTGTTTGGGTGAGGGAGTCAAATTTTCTTAAACCTTTTGAGCATTTTTGGTGGTAGGTCATGGTGATAGATGCCTAAAGCCTGGTACTGGTGGGGCTGGAGTCTAGAATCTTGCAAATGCACACTTTGCGAAGTAATCTCTGATGATAATATGTGTTGCATATTTGGGTTAACAAATCTTCAAATAGGATGTAATGACACCGTCAATTAAGCATCAATTGTTATGGACAGATGATGAATTACATCATTGTGAAATTCCATGCATTGAGGTTTTTTCCTGTGTTTCTCTTTCTCCGATATGGCCAGGGTTTAATGGTGCCTTTTATGAGCCTTCCTTTAAGGATTTTGACCTTTGAATATGCTGTTTTTCTCTCCATCTTTTTAGTCTTATAGATGCTACTCACAAAGATGTCGACGTTCTTCTGCTGCTCTCCAACTCTGCATATTATGTAGCCTAGTAAGTCCATTTTCTCTTCATGTTTGTGTCCTTTTTTCTTGGCATTGCTTCAGTAATGTGAATTTACTTTTACTGTTTAGTTACGATGAGGAGGCGGACAAAGTCAACCAGTACCAGAGACTCAGTTTAGAAGGACTCGAAAAGATTGAAATTGGTAAGATCACAGACTGTTGATGAAGGCGTAATTAAAATGTTCTGTGAGATCATGACAGTTTGCCAATATTGGTGTTTTTAGGTCCAGAACCAACTCTATTTGGAAAGCCTAAATACTGCTGCATGCGGCTGCACTATAAGAATGGGGAGACGAGTGGTTACTTTCATACACTGAGAGCTGTCACACGAAATCCAGAGGACGATGGGAAAGGTTTGTACCGAGGAGCCATGATTTGGTGTGGCACTAGTTCAAGTTTTGTATTGTGTAATTCAGTGATTGACTTCATGGGTTAAGTTGGTAAAAGATATAACTTGGCTCTGTGGATGCTGGTGTTGCTTGAATAGTTTTGTGTTGTGATAAATAATTGATTCTTTCCTCTCCACTTGTTGGATTGTTTCCATTTCAGACACACTCCAGTGCATTGCTGAAATGCTTCGAATTACAAAGCAAGCTATGGGGCTTGATGTTCAGGTTGTTGAGAAGAAACTAGAGAGGTAAAAAAAAACTATTCTTCGTACATTTATTTAAACTTTCTGAATAAAAAATGTTTTACCTGATTTGTAAAGATCTGTTTGTATTTTTGGGGAAAATCATGTGCACAAAACTCATGCTTGTTCATATTTTTACTGCCTGAACGATTGATGATTGACAAAAGAAAAAACTCACTTTTACTAATATCTCAGATTAGATGCATCAATATATGAATAATATATGAATAAAATGAAGAGTGATGAAGCCAATTATGAGAATGGACAGGGGCCAGTGGGCAAATTTGGCCAGGATGCCAGGTTAAACCCCTACTCTTTTCGAAGGACATCCAGTTTAACGTCTCATCCTAAAGATGGTGCTCACTGACAGTATAGTGTCCCCTTCACTATACTGGGGCGTTAGGACCCACACAGACCTCAGGTTGAGCGCCACCTACATGCCTCACTAACACCACTTCCAGCTGCAACCTAGCTTTCCCATGTGGTCTCCCATCCGGGTACTGAGCAGGGGCAGCCCTGCTTAGCTTCAGTGGGTGACTTTGTGGGAGTTGCAGATAGCTAGCTGCCGGCATAAGAAATAAGAAATTTTATCAATAAAACACAACATCATTCTCCTGTTTTGCCAGATATATCGTCTTTAGAATATATTTCTTTAAACCATTTTGATGGGGGTGGCCAATTTTTTTAGTTAACAGAATAATGTCCACTAATTGCAAGGAAATGATGTACCTTTATATTGAATGTGTAAGTACATGCATTTACCTTTATGTTTGTATATTTTTATTGTTATTTTATGTATTTCTTGTTTTTTTTATTGTTTTAATTATTAGTATTGGTATTATTATTATCATTATTATTTTGTACGTTTGATTTCTGTTGTACATGTTAAAATCTATTAAAATAAAAAAGATAAAAAGTATATATCAAGAAGTCCAGATAATGGTGATCTGGAAAGTGCCCTAGAGATGGACCCTATCAATTATCCACGTCGTGTGTAATTTAAATTATTTTCAGATATTTCCTAAGTGTTCCCATGGTTTCCTTAAAAAAATCTGCCTTTATTCCAGCCAAGACTTTCTCTAGAATAAATTTTGTAGTATGAATCATTTCCTATCTCTGTTAAACATAACTTGGGAAATATTTGAAAAAGAATAAAAATTTCACAGGAGTGCTCATAATTTTCCCCTCAACTTGAAATTGTAATACTATTTTAATTTAATTTAAATTTTAAGTTAATTAATTTAATAAATTTTTTTAAGTTAAGATGCATCTGTTTCCAAGGTTCTTGATAGATCTTCCTTTAATCGCTTTGTTTTAGGAGACACAGCAAACCCCATGAGGATATAATGGGAATACAAGGAAAAGCAGTGGACCAAGTCCTTGGGTCTGGATTGGCTCAAGGCAAAAGTTTCTTTTTGAACAAGTTCTCAACGCTAAACCAGAAAGTGAAGCAGACGAAGACCAATGTCAACATTGGAAACTTCAAACCCTTGGGGAAACTGGGGACCTTCTCGAAGCCTGAGGTGAAAGTGAACTTCCTTAAGCCCAATTTGCATATGAACCTCTGGAAATCAGACAGCAGTTTAGAGACCCATGATAGCAATACAGGTTCGGGAGCTCTGAAAGACCATGGCCCACATTCAGAAGAGATTTCTTCTGATTCCGATTCCTACAACTCGGACGAGCAGCCATGCTCAGGCTCTAGGGAAAACGTAGACTATGTGCTTCCTAGCTGTGGAATTGTAGCATCAGCACCTCGGCTTGGCAGTCGCTCGCAGTCGATTGGCAGCGTGGAGATCGCTGTGCCTTCTGTCATCCGAGTCACAGGCTGTGATGAGAAGACTATGGATAGCTTGTCCGTTGCCGCAGATCAGTCTCCTGGGGCCGCCTCTGAGGCCGAGGAAGCCATTTTGATTGACTTTGGGACGCCTATCGATGTTTACTGCCACCAATTTGTACAGGATGCCAAGACCAAACCAATTGAGGTGTTTGAGGAAGTGGCTCCAGCACCCAAGCCACAAGGACCTCAAGTTCCCTTAGCTCCTGATGCAAAACTAGGGTCTTCACATTCTCAAAATCAGCTTCCTCGCCCATCTCAGCTTGAAGTGGAGTCAAATGTCCATGGGGCGAATCTCCTGACTGTCCAGCCTGTGGGCTCCGCAACATCATGTGGATCACAAAAGAGTCTAGAAGGCATCACAGGACCCTCTTCAGCGGACAGCAATGGAAGCCGTGTTGTGTCTCCCTTTGCGAAAATCAGGAGCTCCATGGTACAGGTGGCTAGTTTAACCCAGGCTGGACTTACCCAAGGCATCAACTTTGCTGTGGCGAAAGTACAGAAAAGCCCAGAGCCAGACGCTGTCAATGAAACCCAAGAGAACGAATTGCGAGCAATGTTTACACAGTGCCAGACCAGGATCATTCAGATATAGAGCGCTTGGCAGATGCATATTTAGCGTTAGATCGTAACTTCCAGTACAATAACGGTAGCATAAGCTCACTAATGTCAAGTCGCACTACCAGTTTCACCACCTCCATTTAACCTAACCAAAGTTTACAGCCAGTGTTGAGTAACTAGTATGTCTAAGATTAATCCAACAGTGCCCCAGAATCCAAGTCAAACCCTAAACATCATATATATATCACTGGTTTGCATGTTAAGTAGGTAACTCTTGAGGTAGATTAGGACAGGCAAGTTTTATTGCATGTCAAGCCCCAAGACCTAGATATGTCATGTTGAACCCATTTGTGCAGTACAGGTCACTGGCTGTTGTAGCTGTAACGAAATCCTTTCCCAACTGGAATATCTGTCTGTGGGCAGCTTAATATTACATGTTAGATACTCGGACCGTACAGTTATATTTATGGATATCTTTGATGTGGTGTTTGTCATAAATTATATCCCAAAATAGGACCACAATATTTGTGTAGGATCAATGGTCAGACTTATTATTCAACTGTAAGTATTATATGTAAGTACTGTAGCAGTTTCCTTTAGAACTCTGCAATTAAGAGGTTTATAGATGGAAGATTATATTTACACGTGTTTGAGTTCATAATCATAGCTGAAGGAAGATGTCTCTAGTTCAATTGGGCGCTGTTGATGTAATCATGCTATTTGGTCAAACGAAACATTTCTTAGCATTAGCGGGCGACTAAGATGGACATTGTTTGTTTATCCGAAGTCTTAAATGTTTTTTTTAGTTGTTGTAAATGGTGGGATAATTGAACAATGGTCGGCTGTTATCTTTAAAAGCTCTGCTCGTACATTGGGGGAATATTTTTATGCAGATTGGACCTGTTTTAAGCACCTCTTAAAACCTAAAAACAGTTATTTGCATAACTTATGACGATTATTTGACACCGGTCCGACGCAAGGTACCCAAGACAAACATCTTTTTGCACACTTAAAGGCAAGAGCAAGCCTTACCAGATTGCTAAATGCAGGTTTTCGACAAGTCTACCTATGAATCGGTTTTCATTCAGGTTACATTTATGTTTTGTCTATGCCATGTCTTTAGATTCGATTTGAAGGTCGTTGGGTTCAAAACGGGGAAGCGAAAGGGATTAGATCATCTTTTGAGGTGGCCTTACCCGATTTATTCAAGATGTAGAAAGAACATTACTGGATGGTGTCCAGTAGATCCTAGTTTAATTATGCATTACTTCATGTCATTTAAGTGCAGATCTTGTGGGATTGATCTTTGTGCGTCAGAAGACTAGTTCAATATCTTACGGGCTACATAATATCAGGAGGTCTGAATAAGACACTGTGATCTCACACTAAAATCAATGATAACCTTGTATTCTTTGGGCCAGTTAATTTTTCGAACATGCCGTTACGCTTTTCACGCACATCATTTCTTACTCGTCTTCATTTCACATGTACTGTAGCATTGTGTAACCCACTGCCTTGCACAGAACTTTATGCTGTTGCATTGCGTGCACATTCAGACATTCCTGAAGCTGGTACGTGGTTTTAATAACCTTCCAAGATTGGAACTGTCTGAGCTTTAATATATGGTGGCTGTTATGCAATGTGATAAATACATGTGCATCAGCGGTTTTGGTGGGAAGCTGACTTTTGTTACTTTTATTATTTTGTTTTTTAACTATTTAAGACTGCATGCACTGGACTGCTTTCAACTTAAGATGAGGGTTTTCGCTGACCAACATTCCTCTTGTTTTGGTATTGGGGTTAGATTGTTTTTGGTTATGTATAATAGTTTCATTTTCTATGCATATAAAGACTTGCACTGTTCCTGTGGTCCATTCCCCCAACATCTTAATGTTGCAACTTGTCACGAAGTGCTTTTGAATCCACTTATTTTCAATGTTTGTAACCGAACTGACATGTCTGTTTTGTCTTACGTCTCGTTTCTTAAGCACATCACTTCCAGCCTCTTCCCATTCGAGAGAACGTCCTCCATCCTGTTTTGTGAATCGTTTATCATTGTATCTAACATTTTATTGCAGAATATTTATTCAGAATTAATGTTCTCATGCTTATTTCCCAGTATTTTCCTATGTTAATAACAATAATGTGTAAACTGCTGTATTTTAAAATGTTATGGGATGTACGTGGGAGGCTTTTTAAGTAAAATATTTTAAAAAAGAAGCTGTTGTTTGGATTAGTTTGTAGCTTGATTAGAATACAAGTTTACTCAGCTCACAGTAATGTGTCTCCTTCTAGGAAAGACCTCTTGTACCCAGAGCTACATTAGATTGCATTCTTAGCATTCAAATGCAGAGTGAGAGGTTTGTGGATCCTTCAGTCAGGTTATAACAGAGGAAAAATCTGCTGTTACATTGCCCAAGACATTCAACATCAACGTGTTAGCACTAGAGTTTTGCTATTTTAAACCATGCTGACAAGCCTTCTTGTAAAGCTTTTCATTTACAGTCATACATCATTATAACTCGGCTGATGTTATATGTATTAATGTCACATTGACCTTATTTAAGTAAAACTATAAAGGCAAAGTTCTCAAAACTTTATTTTCCTAATACCCTTGTGCCAGAAGTGTACATATTTGCTGTAAGGCAGTTATACATTGTTACATGTCTACATATTTGTATAAATGTTAATATACAAGGCAAGTATGAAAAACTAAATAATGCAAAAATCGACTTCACCAGTGTCTACGTTTTCCCAAAGGTTTAAAATGTAGTAAAAAAAACGAACTGTACAAGAGTTTTTTTTGCCATATGAAAACATTACTTTTTAATCCAAAATAATAAGTATGGTATCTGTTTAGGTAGTTGTAAATAGCAATATATTTTAAGGCTCGTTTCCGTTCACACATTTCTGCTGTTGTGTCCGACTAATCCTCAAGGCCTCAAGCTGCTTGGCTTTCATCCAGCCGTCTCTAGAAAGTGTGTTCTGTCCATGACTCAATGAGAGCAACCTGAAAACAAACGTAAATAAGAATTGAACTTATTTGTTCAGCAGAAAAGCAGCAACTCATCATGCATAACATGCTGTGACAGTGCAATGCTACAATTAATATCAAGCAAAACATGCATGTTGCATATATTCCCCTAAGAGACACTTCCAGAGCCACAGTTCACATTTGATTAGAACAAATGACTTCAGACTTGATATTAAAAATAAGGTTTATAGTGAATGGCAGCACAGTTCTGCTTTTGTATTTTTATAAAGGTGTTCTGAATACTGCTAAATAGAAAGTATTTGTAATGAAGTTAGTGGAGCTAAAATACTTTTAGAAATAGGTTTATAAGTTTATTTGCTGAATATCATTAAATACAGAAAGCATAAAAAGCTTATTCAATTAAATTTATTTGTCACTACACTTTCGTATAGCGAGATTGGAGATTATGTCACTAAAGCTGAATGCACAGATCCAAAATTACATGTTTTTAAATGGTTCACGTATCAAGCAATAAGTGAACTTATATCCAATTTCCCAATGAATCCCATGCACACCTAACTGTGAGAAACTGCATGTATGTCAGATCAACGATCACAGCTTAACACTGCACATCCTGCTAAGTAAATTGATGATACATTGTGCTTTCTTCAAAGGCTTTGCTCACCCAAAATGGAGAGTGACCTCATTATTTACTCTCACTCCTGGTTTTAAACCTTTAGTTTCTTTATTTTGTTGAACACAAAAAATATATTTTGAAGAACGCTGGCTGTTTGGACTTTTATTCAGACTCATTGTATGAATTCAAATTAATTGTTGATATCAACAGTTATAAATATCAACAATTTAATTGATGATTATATCATTAGAAAAACTGTTGATATCAACAATTGAATTGTTGATATCAGAAATTGCATTTTCTGTTAAGTAAGCCATTTTTACTTTTATTGCTTAACAGGGTATAAATTCTTGATATTAAGCATTAAATTGTTGATCTCAACAATCAGCATTTTTGATATCAAGAAATGTATTTTCTGTTTCTGCGAATGCTGACATTGTTATGAGTTGAAATGCAATTCTTTGTCAACAATCTGCATTTTTTAAATCAAAAATTTATTTCTTGATATCGAGACTTGATAAATTCATATTCTATTCAGATATCATATATTTCAGCATGTTACTTCTGAAATCTATAAATGTGATTAGAAGAGTAGTTTCTGATATCTACAATTACTTGTTTTAATAGTATTAATTCACAGTGTCAGAAATTGACATGGTCATAAACTTCTGGGAATGAATAAAGATGCTTTCACACTCTTGGTTTAATTGCCTGGTCCGAACCAAAGTTTGATTGTCCTCCTTTGTCAACTTCTTGGCTTGTTTGTGTTCACACATCTTTTTTTTCTTTCTGAACCCTGGTACGTTTGCGTCTTTGTGATGTGCTTGTGTGTACAGTGGTTGACAGCTACGAAAGCCAAGGCGACAAAATGGAAAGAACATTTGTTCTGCTTTTACTAAATCTTTTGGTTTTGGACATACAGACAGGAACTCACATCTATCTGCCGCAAAAATATTAAAAACGTTCAGAACATAATGCAATGTCTGCAGTTGTTTTTGGAGAAGACAAGCTGATATTATCACTGTGACAAGTAGGCCTGAGCCAGGGCGAACACAAAGGAAACGTTAGGTTGTACACTGACATACACACACACGAATGAACATGTACAGTTGGCGCTTCACTTCCGTTATTTGGTATTAAATTCATATCAGAATTGGACCAGAGTTCACACGAACAATATGCTAGACAACCTCTTTCAGGCAGACTCGCGTGCAGTTCATAAGGGCACCTGAGTTCAGATGACTGTTCACACTAGCTAAACGTACCGTACTCTGACGTCAAGCGAACCCATGTGCGGTCCAAAAGTGCTAGTGTGAAAGCACCCTAAAGGCTCCTACACACCGGGACGTTTTTTGTTTGCGTTTATCGTCAGCGTTTTACGAGACGTTTTTCAGTGGCGTCAAGCAGAAGAGTATGCTAAATCACTCTTTTGACGTTGGCGCTGCGCAACTATAAGCTTCTGACACCCGCTTATAACAGAAGAAGTGGAGGAGCGGAAGTTCACAGTCACACGCATGTTGTTAAATTTACTGGTGACTCGAACAAGCATGGATGGTTCAAGCAGCAGCTCCAGCGATGAAGAAATGATTAGTGTTCACAGAGCAATAAGCAGCTCCACGTTCATATCGCCTCTGGGCATCTTCTTCATTGTGCGTTTGCATTGACAGTTTTGAGCTTGAGCGCCTCCAAGTGCTGTTTACGATAACTTCAGCAGCTCCATGCACGTGAACAAAAGTGCCGATCTGATTGGCAGAGAAGGTTTTGACGCCCCGCGTCAAAACAAAAAAACAAGCATGAGGCATTTTTTAAAAAATGACACTTTTGCGCCTGGCGTTTTGCGCGTTGGTGTGCACAATCAAATTGACGGCCTTTATTTAGTCACGAGGCGTTAAACGTCGACAGAAAACGTCAGCAAAAAACGTCTCGGTGTGAACGGGCCTTTAAAGGGCCATGACACACCCCACTTTCGGTTAAAGTCTACTTCTGAATTTTTTCAAAAGAAGCATGATTAATGGGCATGGAGCTCCGCGAGCATTGGGCAGGAGTGGGCGTAGCCAGCAGGGAAGAACGTGAGCGAACAACTGTTGTTGTCAGTTAGCTCACAAAATGAGACAAACCGTGAGGAGATGCATGAGTTTATAGTTTACAAATTTAAAATGCAAAGAAATGAACAGTGATTTAATGCCCTGCTACATTTGTTATTCGTAATTTCATATACACATAACCACAATTTATATCATTATAAAGATAAATGTGTTCATGTAAACATTATAAATGAGGACTTCTCCCTTAATCCCCGTATCCAGCAGACTCAGTGCAGCAAGTCTCCTGACCTGTCTATTTTAACCATTAGCCCTGCTGGTAATCTGAAGGATTTAGGCAAACACAGCAGCACGGCGATGTGTCTGAATGTGGACGAACTCCTGATAAAAGATAGCGCCTGCCATTCTCTAATTCTCGTGCTGCTCTCCCGACAAAAATGCTAGCAGCACACACACAGCTTTGCTGTATGATCGGCCCTGACAAGATCGCTGGGAAAACATGCAACAAACCCTGTGGATCATGGAAACAAACACATATGAGCCTTCATGAACGGCTAAATACTGTGCCGTGGTTTCCGTGTCTCTCAGCTCGGGCTTGACACTGGCAAGTCTGGCAGGTCTCATGAATAATTAAGCAGCCGGCTCTTCTCATAGGATAAGAAAACTCCGCTATGAATAATAATGAGAAACCGACGCGTCATCATTGCACTTGCAGTACTGCGCTATGTCGCCGATTTTGATCCCGCCCCAAAAATCATTTTAAACCCGGAAGCTGAAATTAGCTGACAAAAGCTCAAAATGATCCAGTTTTCCCCACAATTAAAGCTGACAGGTGCTAACATTGTCTTAACTGATGCTCAACACACACACACATCTGTTAATATAAAAAAGAAATTCTCCGGGGTGTCCTGAACCTTTAAACTCAAACTGGCTTGCCATAGGTTGCTGGGACCCATCAACTTCAATAGTAGGACAAAAACGACTAAAGAAGTACTAAATGGGTACCATTTAGCGCATATTCATTTGTGTTTAACAGAAGAAAAAAATGTATTAGGTTTTAAACAAGAAAAGGGTGAATAAACAATGACAAAATTTTACTATCTATAAAAAAATAAATTACTATAAAACTATCACTTTAATGGTATCCCATTTGATCAAAATCAAACTAATAAAACTTATCATTTTTTCTTTTATAAAAAAAAAAAAGCAACCCATTTTTAATCACATTTGCTGAATAAGAACCTCACCTTGCAACAACCAGCAGTCTATGAAGGTCTTCTGCTGACATACTCTGAGGATCATCTTTTCGCATATCTACAAAGTCCTCTTCCACAGCCTGTAGGTAAACCGCACAACATTAGACAAGAAACCATAACAAAAAAACACCCAGACACACATTTTGAACAGAACGCTGACCTTTGTGATCTCATCTGAAATGGTGTAGTTCAGAGCCCGCGCCACACTAAGGTAAACACGGTACTTGTTGAGCTGCGATGGAACCTGTGCCACCTGCACCGCGCTCAGATACTCCTCCAGGTTAGGTGGATTCAGAGAGGCCCTCAAGTGAACCTGACAGTCAGACTGCAAAACAGCCACAGAAATCTCAGTGAAATGCTTTTTCTAATGACTCTTTTCATTTTCAAAATCACTGAGCTCTGATATTTCAAGTTCTCTTGTGCAGAAATGTCAGAAGCCATTAATGAGTCATGAAATTACTCCTAATAAACCATCAGTGCTTTTTTAAACTTTGTAAAACTACAGCGCATCAAGCTGGGTGCCATTAAATAAGTGGCCTGTCCTGCCCCCTCTCTCTCTGATGCCCTTGTGCTGGAGTTGCCACCATGGCAACTAGAGAGAGCTGAAGTACAGGAATAGCACAGCACATTCCACAGACTGTTAGCATCACAGCGAATCTAGGATTGGCGTGCAGCCGGGCAGCTGACAGCAGCCCTCTGGACTGCAATGGAAATATTAGGCCGGATGGAAACAACTCCTATGGGAGAGGCATTCAGCCACAAGTCATTTTCACCTGTTGGAAATTAAGATTCCGGTCTCTCTAATTCACCCAAACACATGCGGGTAATATTTGAATAATAAAAGACTGAAAGCGACTCCTGATGTTCTTACCGGGAGGAGCGATCGGCCCTCAGACGCGATAAGCACGTTAATATTGCAAGGGAATTCCATCTGGTGGTAGTTGAAGTCGTAATCAACCTTCTGCCAGGAGATCAGGTTCCCCAGCGCAGTGATATTACGCACACCTACAGCAGGGACAGACAGCACACGAAACCTGGTTTTGAACAATCCGCAAGAAAACACATCATCATGATACAAAGGAAATGCCAGCCGCTGCAGAAAAGGATGTTTACACTTCCTTTAGACATGCAATTGTCTCTGAGAAAGACCAGATAATGAGTGCTTATGTTAAAACAGAATGTCAAGGGTATTGATGATCCTCTTAAGTTAAGTTAAAATTGTGTTGTTGACCAAATAATTTCTGCTCTGATCTACACCATCTCCCAGTATTTAAGCATACTTTTGTAAATGCAGTCATGGCATATCTGTGCAGCAGCTACTGTTTATATATACATTTTAAAGTACTGTATAAAACTACAGGTTTCAATGGTTAAAGTCTAAAAGGCTTTATAAATGACTAATACGATGTTTAGACAACACTCTCAAGCTGCATGAACAGGTTTATCTAAAGCCTAATGATCATGCCTGATCTGAGACAGTCATAGACATTAGGCAAATGAATTTTATACATTTTAAAGTACCTTTTTGTCTTTAAATCTATTTTACCAGATATTCAAGTTCAAATCCCTGATTTCCAGTAGGTATGTTTGCAATTCTGCAGTCAGAATTCATATCATATTAAATTTAAAGACCATGGGGGAAAAAAAAAAAACCTGTATTTTTGTAGCATTTTACTATCATCAATTTTCTTTATCCGCTCGGTTAAGCCTTGATTTATACTTCTGTGGCTACTTTGCAGCCACATCTGATCTCTGCTCAAGTAGGACGATGGACTCATTCTTGAAACTTACTTTAGACTACATTGACGATGAATGGAAGATGCATTGAGATGACATTTTCAATTATTTTAAAATTAACAAATGCACCCTTCATTCAAAAACCTCTGACATGTAATATGTGAGCATATTTACTGAACAAAACTTGTCAGTGAACTATGAGGGCATAAAATAAACAAATAAAATAATAATTTATTAATCGCAATCGAGTTAAAATGTTCAATAAATTGAGATTTTGATTTTAGGCCAAATAGCCCAGCCCTACATTTTATTCATTTTTGTTAAGACATTTTGCTAAGACTTAAAAGTCTGTTGCATCAAGTTTCCCCTACAACCATCTTACTTTTTACACACTGTTGCTGACAAAAGAAAATATTGTCATTCATTTTAACTGTTTACACCGCGCACTAGTGGGCAGAGTCAGTGCAAACAGCCTCTGCCAGTAAGAGTGTAAACAAACACTCCAAACAATGCCACTAGAGCTACAATGTGCAAACAAATATTTCTGCTTCAATTTCATACCTAATATATATCAGTGCAGCTTTTATAAAGCAAATAGTCTCATAACATGCTTTTCTGTAGGATTCATAAAACATGTGCATCACAACATGGAGCATGCAATATATATTTTTAAATCAACATCCCCTCTTTTTAATTAATTCTTTCAAACTGAGAACAGCTGGATTGACTGAAGTGTTTACATGAAGTCTCTTCAGTCTGAATGAGTCATGCAAATTATTAAAGACTGATAAAGCGGATTAAACTAATGTGGCCTCAGACGTTTGGACTCCTACTGTATTCTGCGGTAATCAGTGCTCTCACCTGTGGAGTCCAGTTGGCCCTGCTCCAACTGCGTCTCATCCAGAAACAATGATGTGTTTTTGGCCAGCTGAAGAGTCCCGCTCACTAGACGGTTAGCGGTGTAGTCTTTCCGAGGCACCATGCGCTGGGTGTTCATATTATGCAGGCTCATTGATAGTCGGTATGACTAGCAAAAAAGGGGAATCATGTTTAAAAAGTAGTAGTGTTGCTTGTCGTATATAATCAATTGTATCTATAATAGAGGTAATGCAAGAAAGATCTACAATGTAGATGACTTACAGATGGCACAAGCTGTTGGATGACTTTGAAGAGATGCTCGGTGAATGGAGAGCTGAGAGGACAGCCACTGAGATTCAATGTGAATTTGCCCAAAGGAAGAACATCCCGTCTGCTGTATCTGTAAAAAAAAAAAAGACATAGTAAATCTTTATGAATCGTAGTCTGAAGGGCTGTGGGTTACAAGGTTTGTGTAGAAAACATTTCACTTTTCTTGAAGCTGAAAATCATCTTAAAACGTCTTTAAGGACTTTAAGGAACATCCCAAAACAAAATATGCTATATAAATTACTAGTCAAGTCCGAAATCATCCATACCTCAGGAAAATTCTTACTTAAAGTTACTTTTATTCAACCAGCAAATTATATTTGCTGGTTTCTTCCAAAAGATAATATGATGATGTAGGCATCATTGTGGAAAAAAAATCATTCTTATTTGCATTTATTTTATTTTCATTAGAATACAAGTCGGAATTTGCAGAATAGTATGCATGCATAAGGCGCTCAACAAAGCCACTCAGAATAAACAAAGAGAAACATACACATTGGAGATGAGATGGAGAATGAGGTACTCTGCAGCAAGTGAATCTCCCATCAGGATATGTGTAAAGAATGTGAGCAGCTCTGCTCGGACTGAAGCCAGCTCGCCAAGAACACAACTCAAATCTGGAGAATGTACACACACAAAAAAGCCATCATTTGGACTTGAAACAGGATTGTCAACAGCTGATACTAATTCTTCTCACTATCTGGTCATCATTTTGTAATATATTTACAATGGTAACATGTACAATGCGCGCACACACACACACACACACACACACACACACACACACACACACACACACACACTTACACAATTACTTAATACTATAATAATCCACACTCACTGACCACTTTATTATGTATTACTGTTCAAATACTCGTTAATACAAATCTCTAATCAGCCAATCACATAGCAGCAACTTCATTGATTAGGCTTGTAGACATGCACAAGATGATTTTCAGAAGTTGAAAGAAATGTGATTTAGGGGACTAGGAACTTTGCACTGTTGCCTATACCAGATTGCCACACACAACTATCTCTAGCCACTCCTCAGCTACTGATGAGAAATGTCTGGACCTCTATGCCGACCACAATGTGGTCATTTCAAATGCCTTTTAATTGCAGTGGTAGAAAAATGGTTTGTGGCTGCAGCTGACTATTTAAATATAGCAGGTTTGGTGTCTCATGACCACAAAAGTGATCAATTGGTGATCAGTAGTGTGTATACGTCACATCTCAGTAATGGTACAGCTTGCTTGAAACCTCACCCGAGATGGTACTTTTTTTAGTACCAGGTAGATTGCAGTAAAAAAGCCCCCAGAAGTGAGCCATAGTGTGCTACACCTTGCAATGAAAAAAGTGCCTGATAAGTCCTAATACTAAACTCAAATTGAAGGATATTGTTTCATCAAGCGTTGATTGAAGAATTTTAGGGTCACTGAGTTGTTTGTAAATGGAATAATCTACCAATTATCATAAGACAGAGTCCAAGTTCAAGCTGCATTTGAAATGCTGGTTAAAATGCTTCAGGTGTGTGACCATTAAGTGTGTGTTTTATTATGATATTTTGATAATGTTTTTGTTATATAATTTGTATTTTCCTGCCCAGAATTAGCTATGTAGCTAATTCTGGGGCAGTTATTTGATTGTCCACAATCCCTGTTAAATAAAGAATTTAAATAAAAATGTCAACTTAAACACAAGCAAGGTGTAAATAATAAAGTGACTGTGGTGAGTGTATAAATTTCACTAAAATGAGCAAATCCCAAATCACACAAGTAATATCTTACAGTCTGCGTTATTCTCCAGTGGACTAGAGGGCAGCAGTGGGTTGTTGTGCGCTAGAGGTTGAGCATACAGCATGTGCAGTCGTGGTACAAGTGACGCTGGTGGGCTGTGAACTCTCTGTTCCTCCATAGTCTCCATGCCTTCTGTGGGGTCCAGCAATGAAGATGCCTCTCTGAAAATATGACAAACATTATATTACAGTTTAACTGCAGAGAACCTCCTATAGCAATTACAACCATCTCAAAAAAGGCTCCAGATTACCTCTCATCTGCAATCACGCTCAAGGCTGGGTCCACAGAGAGGATACCAAATACCTCCAACATGTCATTCAGCTTGAAACTGTCCCAGTCCTCATACACCTGCCAATTACAGAAGACGCTAGATTTATATGACTGTCTGTGTAGGTGGAGAACAATCCAATGGTGCGAACCATCATATTATTGCAAGTAAATTACTATGTTAACATGTGGCTGCTCAAGACAGCTTGATTATAGTCTGAAAGCAGCGCATTAAAAACGACAACCTATGACAAAAATAATTTAATTGAGCGTGTGTCAAGACAATGGATTAAGATGAAAGAACAGTTAAACCTTAACAAGACAGGCTGGGCCCTTTTCACCAGGCAAAGGGAAGTTGAGATCCAGGCTGGATGTGCAGTGTGATGAAGACGAGTCCTGACTGGGGGCTTCGGTCTCTTGACGCTTCGGCTCAGTGTTGCCGTGAGACTCAGTAGAGCTTTGAGCTCCTGTTCAATGACAAACCTTTTAGTCCTAAACATTTATATATCATTGGTAGACCAAAACAGTCTACATGCTCACAGACTGATAAGGTTAATTATTCTTTCTTACCTTGGCTGATATCTTTGGTCTGTTGGCACTGCGTGTCCATCTCATCGTCTTCTTCATAGCTGCGCTTATGCCTGTTGGGGACGTAGGAAGTGGAGGGCACCACTCGTGCCTGACTAGTGCCTGCATAGCTGTTCTGGGCTGTTAAAGATGTGATGAACTTCCATATTGGTCATTGTAAACATTCACATACTTGAACTTAATCATGTTCAATTCAATGAAATTATGCTTAAGTCATTTATATAAGCATAAACTGATCCTCAACGCCAGATTTTGCCCCATGATGCCAATTTCATTCTGCATGAACCTGTATTAAACTGCTTTCTGTTGGTTTATTGAAATGCACATGTGATGTGACAAAAGTTTGAGTCACATCACAAATCAAATGTTTACTGTCAGTTTAAACGCTTGGAGAGAGAAAAATGTTTTGCAGTATGGGAGGAGAAAATATAATGCAAACTAAAAAGCATTTAAAAACAAAGACTTGTATATTAAATGTGTTCTTTTGCTAAGATGGCAATACATTTCTTGAGTTTTTAATGATTTATTTAATAGGACAACCAACATAAAAAAATAAAAATACTCCATTACATTGGCAAACTGTTTGGGGTTGATGCCACTACCAGAAAAATAAACAGATTTATTAACAAAAGCTGAAATCGGCCTCATGGGAAAGTGAAGTGTCTGTTGAATGCGCACTTCAGGATCTCACTAGAAGTAATAGGCAATTTGCGTATTCTCATATACTTTTTGCAAGTACTTTAAATTCAGACTAAGTAATCACCTCACATATCGCTTTTAACATACTATAAAATAGGGCGGTGTGCAATTTTAGATAAACCCAAAGCCTCATAAACAATAGTTGATTGCATTGGCTGGTTATGGTTTGCATGTATACCAGAACAAGTCATTTCAATAAGCTTATTTTTGTGAGTGATCAGCATATTTGTGCATACGTGAACTTGCTTTTAATAATCAAAATGCTTGTAAACTTAACTGAATTGTAAACATGATCCTATCTTCAAATAAAGGATATTTCCTTGACCCAATTGGATTCTCCTGGGATCGGGACACAGTAAAACGTCTGTCTCTCTGAAGTCACTGTGTTTCTTGAGTTAAAGTCCATCTGCTGATAAAAACAGAACAGTTGTTATTATAATTTAAATAGAGTTGCTGACAAAAATTCAAAGTCCATTTAATGTTGATATTATGTTGCAGATCAATCTGAACCATTTTGAATTTTGGAGTTGTAACTACATGTTAATATCTATTTTTTTTAATTGTGCAATTTTCTCATTTAGTCATAAAACGCTTATGTTCAATGTTTCTATATTGATGATGTCAGTGAGGATTTTGACTTGAACTTTCAGCAAAGGTATCTGTAAAGGGGCAAAATAAAATGTTTTAATATGTTTTATGCCAGTTTGTAAACTACCCACTGATGACATTGACATTTGTAATTGACAGTTCTAATCCGTCAGTTCAGATCAATGTCGTGAAGAAAACAGAAAAACACTTCCTCTATTTTAAATAATTAATAAAAAAGGAACAGAACCATTTACAATATTTACTGGACAAATGTTTAAAGAAAATGCTGAATGAGCTTTAAAATTATTATTTTTTTGTCATGTTTATATATTAACTTTTTTGCAATGTGTGAGATGTATATTGTTTATTGGGATTTTTATTGTGCTTTCTTTAGTAAAATGCACTAAATAAAATAGTCTGTTTAAGCATAACCATACAAATCAAAGCCAGATTTTAAATAATACATGCTTGATTTTTTTTCACAACTAAGTATAATATAAAATAAATATAACGCTATTTTACTAGACATTGTATATCAGTGTGTTAGTGTACATTTATATGTTGAAGAGTGAAAATTTTACTCACCCCGCACTCTGTGACATCTTTGTATTTTCCACATTTCACCTGCTGTAGTAAGGACACATATAGGAATTAGTTAACCAGATTTTTGTCTAAAAACTCCAAAGATGAGAAAATGATACCATTGACTGCTATTGCTATATATTCCATTGTGTATAAAAACAACAACAAAATAAGAGCAAAAATTGGCTTCTATTAGTCAATACTCACTTTAGAGTTTGATGTGGGATCGTTCATCTCATAAACACCCATGAAAAACTCTGGATCAAACATATCCTGGACCATGCAACGAAATTTTACAAGGCTGTTGGGCTTTAGGTAGTGCAGAGGAACATCATTCAGAGAAGGAACCTAAAGAAACCACAGTCAAACATGTGATCCCTCACCATAACCATTCATTATGGACAATTATCATGGCTACCCTTACAACCCTGTGTTTACACAAAGCTGTGCAGAATAGAATGATAGATTAGGACCAGGCAAGTCTACATAACAAAAGAAACCGGTTTATTGCAATGTAATAATATAATTTCCAGAAAGTTTAATTATAAAGAACAATAAATTTGAACATCATAAAATTAAGCACATCCACATAATCTTGCCAGAATATCGCATAAAGTTATTAATATGTATCAAAATATACAAAAACATTTGCTTTATGACAGTTACCCATGTATGAGCGTCGTTTAGTTTCAGTTTCTCTTTGAAATACTCCACAACTTTCTTCTCCCAGTCTGGACTGGAGTTACTCTGGGCTGTGGGAGCATAAAGCAAAAAAACGTAGGTTATTTACAATATTATTACTGTCAGCACATGTACAGAGCGATTTAAAAGCATAGCATGACACGAGTCACATGGCTCATCTCTGAACTGCATATATTAGTACAAAAACCCACATTTTGTCTTACCAAACAGCCCGTCAACAACACCCAGCGGGTTATTGATCCAGTCATGAGTAGTGGGCATCGCTGCAGGATTCAGAAACAGACCAAAGTTAAAAGTAATACTCCTTTGACGTGTACTACCGTAAACACGTTTCAGAGTTTAGCACGGCACAATACACCGTGGCGGGAAAATTGCGTCATGAAACTAACACGTGACCAACGTGCCTGCATTCGCTGCCCTGTGTAGACTTGGCAGTAGTTCACCGATTTGCATTGTAGCAACTGCAGAAACTGATTTACTTTATTACTCTTTCCTGGAATAAATTATTTAAATACATCAAAATCTATAATTATAAATGCATTAAATTTGTATAATATAAACAAAAATATATTTCTTACTTAATTAAAATAATGAATAATAAGGCAGAAGACAATAACAATAAAAAATATAGTTGTGTTTATTTTAAGGTATGACAACCTTCAGCCTTTACGCTGAAACTTAACAATTAACGTTGCCGTTTTGAAAGTGCGTTTGCCTTCTAACTTTAACGTGTTACAATTTTTTTAAAAGAAAAGCGAAAGAAATCGAAGTCGCTTGTTGTTGATTACTTTTGCCTTGCTACGTCAACGTGTCGCAGATCTGTACATCATATAACAGGCGTGAATGTCGATTACTGTATGAATCTTTCAGACAATCAATGACGTGTAAATCTGCGAAAATCCACATACCCCTTTAACACTGCTGTGACGAACAAGGAAGTGCTGCAAAAAAGAGCTCTGCCTGTTCCGACTGGAGGACAAGCTACGTGTAATATTTGATTGAAAATGGCTGATAGGAAAGCCAATAACACCCCCAGTAGCAGCGCGAATCTTCTGTTTTCAGGAGCTCCGGAGTTCAACTTCAGCCTGCCATTCATACCGGTCAGCCAGGCCACCGGCCCGGCCGTTTTATCCGGAGGTGAGCTTAGAAAGTCCCCAAATGAGCTGCTTTAGAGGCTAGTGATGTTAGCCTTCATCTGTTTTCAGCTCAAAGGTCTCTGCTGTCTGATTGTTTTCAGTGGGATTATTTTGGTCTTGACATCCAGAAAACAGAGCTGTAATTCTTACTTTTATGACATATTTGAGGTATTTTGTATAACGTTAGAGATGATTGTCCTGAGCACTGTGAGTAACGGATAGTAGTTGACGTTACAGTTTTGTTTATATACGTGGCAGACTATCTTAATATTTTCATCGATAACATTTTAAGTGTAAAATTAATCAGATATCATTACTTTGTTTTGAACTCAAAAATGACATTTCTGTTAAGCTGAACCATGTTAATAAATTTTTATTCACAATACATAAACCACCTGTCAGCACACATTTAATTACATTACATATACTGTATAAACAAAATACTGCCGTGTCCAGGTATGCAATCATTAAAT